>NC_051160.1:17399600-17601972 GCF_013339745.2 Dermacentor silvarum | reverse complement strand
CTGGGACACAAATTCAAAGCCTAAAGGTTTTCCTGGATGGCTTGTGCACATAAGTTATTGGACTTCCGTCTTGTCGGTTATCTTCTGGGTGTAGTTGATCAGAAGTATTCTGACAAACTTCTCGGAAATCAAGCCGGCAGACCTTATCGCGTGGCTGTTGTCGACGCCTTCCGGACAACGTAGCAGCGGCGAGTTTTCAAGATGTGGCTGAATGAGGATTCGTAGTACTTCCAGCACATTTGTCCGTGGAAGGTGCAGGATAGCTTTCTCAAAAAAGCACACAATTTTGTCCAACAGTGCCACAAACTCGGCTTTTGGATAGTGCAGCCTGCTAAATCTTGGCTTTGTAGAAGCGTGTACAGAGGATCACTTCTCTCGTGCGTTTCAAGGAGAATTGAACAGCGTCACACTCAAAGTCACTTATTAGCTTGGCGATGTATCCAGCGACATAAACCAACCAGAGTACGTGACAGAGGGTGATGGGGTGTCTGGATATTCCGCAAGGTCATTCAACTCCTCAGTCAGAGACTGTGGTAGCGCTGCAGCCAGCTCTTCGGCATCACCACAAGGTATTGTGAGCTTCTTGCAATTGAGGTCTCAGACTTGATAATGTGATCAAGCGCAGTCGTCACTGCCCTAGCGTCGAGCATGTCATTTCCTCCGCACATGAATCTTATTCTTCCAAAGATGCCTCAATGGGGTCGCTGTTCAGCTTCCGCGTAAGGACGCAGTTGACACCATTCCGCAGAAGAAAACGTGCAGTTTCGACTGTAGACTTCGTCGTAAAGCGCAAGGCTTCAAATGTCTCACAAGTGAAACCATCCTTTCCCCGTGCTTTCGAGTTTTCCTGGATGCCTTCTATGTAGCTGGTGAACTCGTTTGCAAGCCACAGCAGCCGAGGGTCGCCTGTATTTGATATCGGGCTCTTTTGGCCGCTGCCGGCACACGTGGTATCATGGATATCGAACCATCGTTTGATTGTCTTCATAAAGTGAATGGTTGAACTTGCTTTGCTGAACACGTAGAGGGTAGAGTCACCGCCTGTGTTTTCTTAAGGTGCTCAATAGCTGCAATTACTTGGGGAGAGAATGTTTGCACTGCCGAAGGACATTCATCTTCTCCAGGTTGTAGGGTAGACATGTTTCTTGTTAGGTTTCTTGCCAGTTTGACTGTCATGTCCTTCTGGTGCTCGTACAGCTTTTGGACAAATATGCCAGAGATGTCCCCTACGCCGTCTGTCAGTTCTCGTTCAAGAAATTGACTCCGAACGTTTTTAGTACGTGGCATGGGTCGAAGCTTAGGAAGATCACCCGATTGTCATCATGTGGATGCTCCACTACAGTCGATAGGCAGCCATTTCCCATCAGCTTAAACATTGTAGTATTGGCGGAATAATTGTCCGTCACAATGCGCAGAATCAAAAATCCGCACGACTCAACAGCGTGATCACTTCCTTAGTCCATGCAAACAGGTCTCTCCCGCTAAGTTGCTTAGTGAAATAGTACGAGCAGGGAATTCTGTAGGAGCTAGCGATGCCGTGAAGCACAAAACACAGGACCCTGTTTGCAAGGGTTTCCTTCGAGCCACCTGGTGTGTCACTGCTAGGCTTGTCTCTCAAGCCAAAGACTGCGTCCGATTTCCTATCGTATATGCATTCGGCTTGATGCTAGCCTCGTCAATGATTAGCGTTGCCATATGCTGCTTAGAGCTGAGTAAGGAAGCTTCAAAAACCAGTCTTTCTCTCATCGCAGGACTCATCCCTGTCGTTGTCGGGCTTGGTCCATGTACCGCTGCAGCGTGCACTTGCTGGCAGTGTCAGCAGCTGGATGTACGAGCGTGATCGTACCCCTTAGGCGAAAGAAAGCGCCACACGACACACTCTCTGATTATCTCCTCTGGGTAGCACGGTCGCTTCTGCCCATAACTGTCTAGTTGATGAAGGAGAAAGATGGCCTTCTTTTCACCCTTTGCAGAATCAGCAACAACTCTTTGACAGAAGCATGCCTCTTATTTTCCCGATAGAAAGCGTTTGCTTTCCTTGCAGCGTCCAGCTGCTGTTGGAGTTTGCTACACTTCGAACGGTGGTACGCAGCTTGTTTACGAAGCCTGCCGATAAGCGAAACATACGCACTTACTCGCTGGGCGTCTTTATTTGCCGTTTGAGTGCAGACACTATGTTCTTGTCAGCGAAGTCGTCCTGCGATTCAGGAAGGTCGACCGCACCTTCTGGCTCCGCTTTTCGCTACTTGGTTTTGGAGCAGGGACAGAACATCTAGATGCGGGCTCCTTACGAGGCTTCTTGGCACTCGGCACGAGGTAACTTGGGTACTCGTCGAACACTGTTGGCACAACACCAGTAGAAGTTTCCTGATTCGGCACCCAGGCACGTAGTCAGTGGAGAGGAAATGCCGGCTACAAACGACAGTTGACGCCGACTTGTCGTTGACAACCAAATTTTCCCTTGAAATGTTTTTTCAGCCACTTAGCCACCAGTTCTGCATCACTCGGGAATTGATGAAAGGAAACGCCTTTAGTCCTACTTGACTGCGACTTACAGTGCGGTACGCAACAGTACACCATGGTCTCGCTGGCCGGTCCACAGCAACCGATTCACTGCTTCGCATTGCAAGGCATATCCCTTAGAATGCAAAAGCTACGAGTCAAAGGTGCTCAAATCACGACGTATCTGGCTAGCAAGCATCCACTCTGTCGAACGATGCAGCACATGACATAAAAAGAGAATGTCAGGACGGCAGTAGCAAGAAGCTCCCAAAACTACAACTGGATGGATGGATGGATGGATGAGGCTGAACCCTTTAAATCGGGCGGTGGCATACGCCACCTAGCCATGGCTATTAACATAATTTGTACATTGTGGTGGGTGAAATTTCACCCCTGCCTTAATTTTATCCACCAATCAGATAACCTCTGTTTGGTTATTTCTACCCGCTTAAAGTCTATTTTGCCTTCACTGTCCCTAAACCCCAATGCTTTGAAAAAATCAGCCCCGTTGCCTTGCACTGTAGGGTTAAGCCCCTTACAGAAAAGTACGAGGTGTTCAGCCGTTTCCTCTTCTTCTCCACACGCACAGCACAACGTGTCTATACCTTGGTACTTGACTCGGTACATCTTAGTCCGCAATACTCCCGTCCTGGCTTCAAACAACAAAGAGCTTCCCCTAGAATTATCGTAGATATTTTCTTTGGCAATTTCTTGCTTGAAAGTTCGGTATGTGCCCAGTGCTGATTCGTCTGCATCCCTGTTTTCCACAGACCCCTCTCTGTTTCCTTAACCTTTTTCTTAACCGCTGTTTCCTGGTTTGCACCCCTCCTGCAGTCCAAATATTTGATTGACAGTTTTCTGGTCAGCTTCCTCCATTTTGTATCAACATTCCTCATGTACAAATAACTGAAAACTCTCCTTGCCCACCGCTTTTCTGCCATCTCTCTCAATCGCTCCTCAAATTCTATCTTGCTGCTGGCTTCCCTGCCCTCGAATGGGACAACTACAGCAGGGTCGCTGCGCCCTCACGCGGCGAGCCGTGACGTTACCCGCGGAGACGCGCTCCCATTGTGCCCGAAGCACGGTGTAAGATATATACTGAGTATATATCTTACACCGTGGCCCGAAGCGATAGCGAAGGCCGTAAGGAAAGCGCGCGCGCCTCTCCAGTCCGGCCGTGCGGCTACAAACATGGTACGCGCGAGCGGCGCAGCGTGGCGCCAGCGGTCAAACGCTGTACCTACTAGCAATTGTAAATACGCGTTCGGGGCCACCGACGAGCATTGGACCATTTTTACAGCGAAGCTGTATACCGCTACCAGCCAAGGAAATTTTCGTGTCGGCGTAAGCAAAAAAATGTCACAGTTTCGCCCTAAGGGCGAAGCGATGAATGCGATAGCAACACAGCAATGTCATACGAAGTAAGGTGAGCGGCTTTGGTAGCAACATGAATTGTAGTAAACATGAGCTGATTAAGTAAGCAGGTGTGCTGCGGCGTAAGTAGACCGACATGAAGAGAGACTCGATGACCACGAGAAGGCGCGTGTGAAACGGTGGTGTTGATGAGAAGCGCTTCCCGTGGGCAGCGCGTGCGAAGGGACACACCTGTAGCGCTGCACTGCCGACCCGGGCAGCATTGCATGTGTAGCGTGCGTTGGAAAATGTGGCCCGACTATTACTAACTGATTGAAGAAGCGTGGTGTGAGCGCGCACAAACAAACATGAATAGATCACACTGAATGACTGCAGACAACGACCGTCAAAACGCTGGCAGCGAGCGGATATATACGCCGCAGGAGCGGGCGAAGGTACGTGCGGTCTATTCCTTCGCTCCCACTGCAACGCGCCCGACGCGGCAGGCCGCACCTTTTTTTTTTATCCAGCGGCCGTGGTCGGGGCATGTCGGGCGTCTGTCGGTGTCCGCGCGCCTGCAGGTGTTATCTCTCCGCTCTCACTCCCTCTCCCATAGCAACAGCTGCGGGCGCGCGCGCTTATCCTCGCCTCTAGCAACCGGAGCTTGTGGTTGCGGGCGGAGTAGCGGAGGGTGAGTGGAGAGGAGGATCGCGCCTCTGGCGTGTGAGGGCGCTCGCATCGCGGGAACTCGGCGGAGCTCCCGCGTGTGTGGAGAGAGTGTACGAGAGGGTAGGTGCAGTGCTTCGCCGCTCCTTCTCTCGCCGTTCGCTCTCTCTCCTCCCTGCGCCCCACTCTCCCTTTCGCTCGCTCGCACGTATATATAAATGGAGTGAAGCGCGCGCCTCACTCTCGACCGTTCGCTGGCTGGGCGCCTCTCAAGGCGATGGCAGAAGTTTACTTTCTGCTGCTCTCCTCCACGGATAGCTAGTTTGTTTAGTCTCCCAGGCGTTCCATTTCAGACAGTCCGTTTCTTGCACCCTTGCCTAGTCAGGCGATCAACCAGTTCGTGGTGGACTTTCCTTTCCGCCGCCGAACAGGCCGGACATGTTTCGAGCGAGCTCCTCAACAACGACCACCACCAAGGCCACGAGCAGGGAAAGCGGCGTCCGTCTCGGCTCCCTTTTCTCCTCGACCTGGCGGCCGGCCAATGACTCCGACCATTTTCGACCTTTTCTAACCCTTGTGATCTGCTACGCCACCGACGCGCTAAGCATAGCGCGCAACGCTCGACTCCGAGCGCCTGCGCAACGCGCAGCTGCGTTCCACGCCACACCTGCGGCCGACGCCGCCCGTTTTCACCACCTCCGCCGAAACCGTTCGTGACCATCCAAGCCGCCGACATGGCATACTAAGTCGAAGGCGTCTCCATCACCCCTGCTGAGCTAGAGCCGACTCACGATGGATCCGTGGCGTGAAAGCACACCGTGCAGCCGCGGCCCACCAGGCCATCGCCTCAACGCCGCCTGCCTCGCCCCCATCCAAGACCCCTACTCCACCGCCAGCCATCACCCCCAGCACTACCACTCTCCGTCGTCACGCTCCCCTCCCTCGTCTCCCAGCAGAGGACTTCAAAATCGTTTTCAGACCGGGAGGGGGGCTTGACCTCCGCACTACCACTAACGGAGCCCTGCTACAAATCCTCTGCACGCTTGCCACCATCGACTATGCCACCGCCCGCACCGCCGACCGTGTACGGATCAATCCGTACAACAACTCCCTGACTATCAGCACCCCATCTGAACCCCGCGCTCGTCTCTACCTTCGGGTATCGGAACTCCGCCTGGGTCCCACCTCTTACCCCCTGCGTGCCTACATGGCAGCACCCGACAACGCCCTCCGCGGCATTATATACAACGCCGTGGACTCCCAAACCAGGACGAGATCGTCCAAGATCTACAAGCCATGAATGTCAACACCCCCTACGCCATCGCCGACGCACCCAGATGGGGCGCTCGCAATCTATCCTCATCACCTTCGTCGGACTCAACACTCCCCAGGCCATCGCTTCAACTGCGGATCTACCGCGCCACCCGTTCCGCCCGAAAGCCGAGGCCTGCACTAACGACTGGGCTCCCGGCCGCGTATTTACAATTGCTAGTAGGTACAGCGTTTGACCGCTGGCGCCACGCTGCGCCGCTCGCGCGTACCATGTTTGTAGCCGCCGCCCTTGAACGGAGTAGGCGTTGACGGAGAAACGCTGGGCTGGTGGTGACTAGCCTGCTGTTGGGATCGGTGGTATTATAAACGCATCACTGGATTTTGATGATCCAAATATAATCTCACTATCAGGGAGGGAGCAGTCTACCTGACTGGAGCAGTATTTTTTTTATTTTGGGGTGTTGCTACGCTGCGCTCCGCAACACCCCAACGACCGCCGCTTCGCGTCGGCGCCCGGTACCACGGCCTGCCGCCGTGGCACCGGGGTTCAAACGACCACGCTGGCAAACAGAGGAAAATAGAAAAAGAAAAACGTGATTTATGTAAAGAAAAAAATCCTAACCCGGGCGGGATTCGAACCAGCAAACGCATGATCCCAAAGCGAGCGCCGCAGCACTCAGCATTACAGCCACTTTTTTTTTCTTTATTACATGGGAGCAGAATCTTCAGCAACACAAGAAACAAGGCGCTACAGGTACATATTCAAAAGTCAGGCAAGCATGTGCAAGCGTCCAATAAAGGCATCCAGTCCGGCGCTGTTTCTTGAGCAGCGTACACACTACGAACGTAGGCAGCAGATTCCCGAAAAAACTGACCGAGTGCTTCGCGGTGGTTCAGCGTGCCTGTCACACATTCTACTGCGCCAAAGACTATGTAGACCAAGTACTATGAACATGTCATATGGTGGGTCACAGGATCTTTAAAAGGTAAGAAACGAATTGTGTATGGTGTGATGTCTAAATCTTTTTTAAGTGTTCTTTGGAGAATGTCCCAGAAGAACACGGCATCCCTACAATCGACAAAACAGTGATCAATCGTTTCAGCATGTGGACACAAACGGCAGTTTGTAGACCACGGCACGAAACAGCCCCTTTTTTCTAACCAGGTTTTGACAGGAAGGGTTGCCGAATGTAAGTTAAAGAAAAAAGTTTTGATCCCTGGAGGAATGATCATTCGACGGACACGCTTGAGTACATCTAAGTAGCAACATTCCAAATAAGGCGCACGATAATGGGGAACAGGAAACAATGTGTCTATCAGTGCAGCAGAAATTTCTTTACGGGATGCAGTGAAAATATAATCCAAGCTAAAGCGAGCTTTAAGAAAGTGAAAGCCTTCAACAACCTCTTTCAAGAAGCCCCAAGGAGCAGGTGGTGCATCTCTGACAGATGACGACACAACTATTTCTGGAAGGTAATTCATTAATCGAAGTTGTAACATCTCTCTTAGAAAAGGACTGTTTACATCACGTAAGAAGAATAACCGGGAGACAAGTTGCCTAACAAAAGGTGAACTAGGCCAAGACCACCACTCTCAAGAGGAAGAAAAAGGTTATCACGCCGCATGGCCTCAACACGTGAGCTCCATACATAGGTAGCAAACACACGATGGAAAGCTTGCAACCTAAGTCGCGAGCAGTGTAATACCTGCAGGACATACATAAGTCGAGCTGCTAGAAACAGATTGCAAGCTTCAGCTCGGCTAAATATGGACAACTGCCGCCCCTGCCAGTTGTTAACCTTACGTTGTACTTCTGCAACTTCCGCTGACCAGTGAGGATTACTATTGCGATATTGAGAGAGGGGTACACCTAAGTACCTAAAGTCTTGCCTCCACTGAATACCTGCGAAGCGAGTTGGCATTGTACACCATTGACCGAACCAAAATCCGGAACTCTTCTCAAAGTTCACAGTTGCTCCAGAAGCTGAGCAAAACTGCTGCGTTATGGCAAGGGCAGTCTCCACACTTTTCTTGTCAGCACAGAAGAAGGCTATGTCATCTGCATAGGCAAGTACCCGGATCTCATTGGATAACAATCTGAACCCATGAAAGGTAGGATCCTTCAAATTCGTGCACAAAGCGGTTCCAAGTACAAAGCGAATAACA
The DNA here is from genome assembly GCF_013339745.2 of Dermacentor silvarum. NCBI lineage: Eukaryota > Metazoa > Arthropoda > Arachnida > Ixodida > Ixodidae > Dermacentor > Dermacentor silvarum. The sequence goes on along the minus strand of NC_051160.1, from coordinate 17,594,013 downwards.
GAGGTGACAAGGGACAACCTTGTCTTACTGATGCCCTGAGGTGGATAGATTCAGATAGACAACCATTAACTATTAGCCTTGTTGTGCATTAGCATAACACATGGAGATGCCTTTAAAAAGAAGAGATCCAATGTTTATGTGCTCTAAAACACTAAACAAGAAGCAGTGATTAACTTTATCAAATGCTTTTGCCAAATCAACCTGAACTATTGCAACCTGACCCGCACTTTCTGTCACACACTCTAGCACAGACCGTGCAACGTGGATATTTGTCTGAATTGATCTTTCTCTAATGCCACATGTTTGATGGTCTCCCACCAATGATCGAATTACTTCTTGAAGACGACTAGCTAATATCTTAGCAAATATTTTGTAATCCACGTTGCAAAGTGATATGGGGCGATACCCCTCAACTTTCTGCAATTTTGTTACATCACTGCTTTTTGGAATAAGTACTGTGTGCCCTTGATAGAGCGTGGCAGGTAGGTACCCAATCCTGTAGGCTTCTTCATACAGTTTAAGCAGAAAGGGAGCCAATATAGAGCAGAAACATTGATAAAATTCCGCACTCAAGCCATCAGGCCCAGGAGTTTTGCCTTTAGTTAGCGAAGCAATGGTTGCTTCCACTTCCTTGATATTTATGTCTCTGTCAACGTCATCGCATTCTTCTTGACTGAGCTGTGGCAGCAACGAAATAAAGTTTTCCGTTACAGCTTCACTCTTAATTGGTTTATGAGACTGAAAGATATTCTCGTAATGATCCGTGAACGCTTTCATTATTGTATCCTGGTCATTAACAATCACTCCGGTATACTCTATCTCGAGAACTTGCTTCGACAGAGCATGCTGACGCTCATCACCAAGCGAACGACTACAAGGCTGTTGCTCCAAATACCGACGAGTACGCGCTCGAACTAGTGCACCTCTGTATCTCTCAGTGTCCATTGTCTGCATTTGTGCCTTAACGTTGTAAATGTCCTCAATGTGCTTGCCAGGATGCAGGCATTCAAGTTCGTGTAGCGTATCTAGCAACTTGCACAACTCTTTATATTTTCCTTTTTTCTCAAAAGACAATATGGAAGCTTCTTCAATGGCTATCATTTTAACTTCTTGCTTGAATATCTCCCATTGCGCAAAGACAGATAAAGAATTACGACTTGAAACGTCAATAAGAATTTCCGGGACGCGCTTGAGAAAAGGCTTATGTAAGAGTAACTGATTGTTAATTTTCCATAAATCCCAGTTCATTCGCGAACTTTGACACTGCCGGTTGCCAAAACAAACCGACACCAAATAATGATCACTGAAGAACACAGGGTGCACACTGTAGCCGTATAGTCTAGGGAGGATAGGTAAAGATACATAAATCCGATCAAGCCTTGCATGAGATGTACCTTGAAAATGTGTGTAGCGAAAAGGGACCTTTTCATGATCCCCTACATCAACAAGCTGGTAGTCACATGTCATGGCATTCAAAACGTCAGCGCTGGTATCATGGCGTTGCCTTGTAGACGACCGATCCTGACCACTACACACACAATTAAAGTCACCTAAGACAACTAATACACGGTCATTGCGTAAGTGCTGGGTCAATGAGAGAAAGTAGTCCTCCCGGTCGCGTGCCTTACGTGGCGCATACACGCAAAGAAACCTCCAAACATGACTATCCATATTGACATCACACCATACAAGGCGCCCTTCCCTATCAGTGCACAGTCCCAACACGTTGCATTGCCGCGTTTTTCTCACAAATATCATACATCCTCCAGAGACACCAATCGCGTGGCTGACACATACTTCATACTCCGAAAGAAATGGAGCTACAGCAGCCGCTGTGTCGTCATCGGATTCAATTTTTGTTTCCTGAATTGCAATAACATCTAACGCTCGGCTACGCAACAAGTGTAATAACTGACCCTGCCGTCGCTTACTACGTAAGCCACGGACATTCAGTGTTCCAAACGTTAAGGGAAGGGCGCCCGCCATGATTCCACTACTGAGGCGCAGCGCCTACACGTAGCGCTGCTACCTTTGTTCTGCCTGTCCCATCCCTTTGAGGTGTCGCAGCTGCAGCAACTTCTTGAACTGCAGCGGCATCTGCACTCACAGGGACTCCATGAAGGGGTTTCTTCGCCTTAGCCGCGGCGACCTTTGGCTCTTTCCCAGAGCACTCCAAATCATCTGCCGGCGCTGGACGCTTCTTTGATGTCTCAGTCATTTCAGTATCCTCGGCAGGATGAAGCTGGTCCCGAAAAGGTGGTGATTCGGCCCACGTTGCACAAGGGTCCTTTTCACGGTTAGTCACTGTTTGTTCTTCAGTAACCTTCGCTGTAGCTGTGTCCGCAGCTGTCGATATTTGCACTTCTTCAGCCCGGTGGTCTTCAGCAGGCGCTTCGCCAGAGGCATCTACGACCTCACTTACATCCATGAGGTGGTTAACGATGGTTAACCACCTCACGCTTGCAGAACTCGCATTTATCTGAACCATATGGTTGCATTGTACCGACAACTAACACAACGTGCTATGCCCGAGAGAAAAAGAAAATCAGGAAGAGAGAAAGAAAGAAAGAAAGAAAGAAAGAAAGAAAGAAAGAAAGAAAGAAAGAAAGAAAGAAAGAAAGAAAGAAAGAAAGAAAGAAAGAAAGAAAGATTAAAAGAAACAATATAAACTTTCTTGGCGAGGCGGGATTTGAACTCGTGTACTCAAGTCAAGTCAAAGCTAAGGTAAGAGCCAAGATAAAAGCTAAGTAATGCCAAGATAGAGCTAACAGAAAGCCAAACCAAGCCTCCATAGCTCCGCTGGTCATTGGTGTTTATGATAGCAAAGCCAACGCAATTTTTTGGGGTGGTGTGTATTATAAAAATAACCTCATTTTAACAAATCACGGCGCGAACTTAGTGAGTGACAATGAGGGCGAAATACGACTAGGACGGCAACGTACAAGAACTGAGCACTGTGTTCGCGGAAATGCCTCAATGCAAACTTGAAAAGCAATATTACGGCTCGATCCTCAAGTTCATTGTCTTATTCGATCGAGTATGTAGCGCAAGTCTACGCAACTTTTTTTTACGTAATAAAGCATTTAAATACAAGGTAAAATCTGTGCGTATAACTCTTGCTCATTGGTATATTCAAGCCACACAGTCCTCTAAATAGACACGTGACGAGTCGCGACGAACAATAGACAAGTGCGCAATATTCAACCATCTTTTTTTAACAGCGGAGCTGTTTAGGCTCTTCGTTAGGCCGCGTAGCGCGAACAAAAACAGTGGGCTGATCCTGGCGGTTGTGCAGAGAGGGTCCAAGCGCAATGGCACATACCCCTGTGAACTAGCGAAGGTGTTTAAGCTCGAGGATGGTCCGTCAAGCGTACGCCGCAAAACCTCCGCCTGGCGATGACGTCACCATGCATCGCCTAGGAACGCTTCGCCCCAGCTGCGCCGACCGCGCCGAGCCTCGGCACAGCTGCGTGAGCCGTGACGTCATCGCGCGCGCCGCATCGTGTCGCCTTAGCTTTGCCGAGCCATGACGTCACCGCGCCGTGCGGAGTTGTTGCTGCGGCTGCGCAGACACGGAGCTAAGCCTTGACGTCACGGCGCCGCTCCACGGGATATATAGCTCCGCGCCGCCACGGCGACACCAAAGCCCCGCCGCATCCGCGCCGAGCACATCACCGCGAACATGGGGCGGCCGAAGAACAGCGTCACCCCCGAAGCAGAAGAAGCGCGGTGCGAAAGCCGCCGCGCCGTTACTCGAGAGCGAGTGAGACGACTTCGGTCCGATCCCGAGTATCGCGCCGCCGAAGCGGCGGCCAAACGTCGGTGATTCGCAGAAGATCCGGAGTTACGAGCCCGCGAAACCGAGCAAAAGTGTTTGAGCGTCCAGATACTTTAACGACTGAGTGTTCGTAGCTCCTTGAGCTTTCGATGATTGCGGGGTGATCTTGCGCAAAACGCGGCCGAGTCTCGAAGCATATCCTCGCAAAAACTTGGTCGAACCGAGATAAATCTAGGTGGCGTCGCCAGCTTCGCTGTTTGCCCAGTCTTCGCGCCACTAGTGTGAAGCTGCCCTTAATTTCTTTATTTGTGATTTTTGAGCTACATCATTGTGGTATGTGCCACTGAATCCACCGGGGCTTGTAATAGTGCGAAATTTCGACAGACGAGGTAGTGTCACTGAGCGCAAGCTTCCTCTGTGAAATCAAACATCAAATCATGATATAAAACTGCGCATATAATGTGGGCTTATAAGTATATTTTAGGAAGCTCGGATGCTCCTATCTAGACACATGGGAAAGAAGAAAACGTTTTCCTCGGTAACCACTGCAGCAAACTTGATTAGGTGTGTTGTAATGAAAAGAAGATATTAAAATTCAGCGACCGTTGGAAGCGATTTTTGTTTCATTTAGGCCGAGAATTTTTTAATAGAGATTGTTGAAATTCACACATTTTCAGAAAACGATACTGTCAAGATTGCAACACTGTAACTAAGCAGTCGAAAAATATATCACAATTCTGTAAATTGCATCTAACAGTATGTCTGAAGCGAACAAAACAGAAATATTATGCATGGCTCTTAAATAGACCACTAATAGTTGAAGAGGACTTTCGCAAAAACCTTGTAAACAATGTAACAAGTGCGCGTAAGATATAAATTGATATAGCATATTTGTTCAGTTTAGGTGTTCCAGCGGGTGCCGTTTACAACAGCACTGCGAGATGTGTTGTTGTTGCAGAGCTACGAATTTGCAAACTTCGTGCTTCTATTTTTTTTCTTCTGTAGTTAAAATTTTTTTAAAATTTAAAAATTTAAACAAACATTTAGGCCTTAAATATAAGTTCCGCTTGCATCAGTCAATAATAATTTTACTTTTTCTCTGAAATGCCAACAAATGTGATTAAAATCCGCCCAATCTGTATATCTCAGCAAAAGCGTTTCTGCATTTTACACGTATTTGAATAGGCGGCATAGGAGTGGGACCCGAGCTAAAGCTTCCTCTTACGCACACAGACTTCATCATAGACTAGCGCATGATATTCTTAGATTTCTTACATTTGGGCTGCCAAATTCTTGGCCCACTGTGCCAATTCCTGGTAATTTTTCATAATAAGTACGTGCAACTGGGAAACAAAGGGGACAGAAAGGTTAAATTTATTTGGATACTCGTGGTACGTGGCATATAGACACCTTTCAACACCATTATTTCCTAGACAAGCATCCTATATCGCCCTGGTCTGTCAAGCTGTTCCAGCTTTTTGTCCTGTCCCCTCTTTCCACTCTGAAAGAGTAATTGATTGATTGAGTGATTGATTGATTGACTGATTGATTGGCTTCCCTGTATCCACGTCTCACACAACTGCATCCGTCTGAATTGGCGCTGGCATTTTGGTCCTAGTCTGTGAATTCCACAAACAAGCATCGCATGCGAGTAAAGTTGTGTCCCTTGAGGCACAACGCCACAACGTCCTTTCGTCGGAGTGCAACAAATTAGTCGTCAAAGTCATCGCCGTCACCTCGCTGATGTCGTCCCACACACCGCCCGCGTCACAGACACAACTTTGCGCAACCCATGTTCTTCTGTCTGGCAACGCTTCGCAGAAGCTCTAACAATGCTTGATAACCAGCTACCTCCGAAAAGGCTTCGCGTAGCATTGATTATCATAGGGTGGGATCGGGAACGTTCTTATTGCGTTAGTAATTACATACGGACTCCCGAGGCGCATTCACGCCGTCGGCGCCGTCATTGTGACGCTGTCTCACTGACGGCGATTGCGTAGGTCGCACGCTTTCACTCTCATGAACAGCATACGGCGCGCGGCCACTTGAACTTTATACGGAACCTCACGGCGACGCCGACGGCGGAAATGAGCCTTCAGTGCCCATATAATTGCTATCGCAATAAAACGACGAGGCGCAGTGTTCGCACCGTCATCGCTACGCTCAACTGGCTCGGTGGCAGAGCAAGGGCACTGTTTTGCCTTCCGCTGCTGGCACGAACGTTATGCGCACGCGCACAAGAAACACACCAGCGTTTCTGCCTACGTTATCTAACGTCGCATACTAACTTCAAGCTGATGTTGTATAATACTATTTCACTGGGCGCTCACTAATGCCGACCGTTTCCCGTTGCTCTTGTTAAAGTGCTATGCCATCAGGCCCACTAGCGGCACCCCTCATGCGAGCGTAGTGAGACGCCCGGTTGGCTGCCGGGGTGCTGTTTCTGGTGGCAAGCAGCGGTTTTCTTGCGTGCAGCGTCACGCCATCACGTCGCATCCACAACATCGTCCGAGCAGTCCAAGCGCAACGCTAAACCGTGCTGTAGCTCTCAATGCTTCGCCCTTTGGGTGAAACTTCCAAATTTTCGAAGCGATTATCTTTTCTCTATCTCTGTTCGCCTGCTTTTGTGGTCGGTGATCGGTGGAGGTCGGACTCTCACCGCCGATACAAGAGCTTTTGCGCAACAATGTAGCGGGCAACGTTCTTCATTGAAGGGCAACTGTTATAGCACTTGGTGAACGGGTATAAATGAATTGGCATCCACCTGGACTGATGCACGAAGCTACAAAGAAAAATTGTACATGTTTGTCAGAAATAAAGCCTCGAAGCAGGAGAAAAAAATTGACCAGGTCAGGGGATCGATCCTGGGACCAACGCCGTTCCGGTGCGGTCGCTTTAACATCTCAGCTAACCGGGAGCCTAGAAGCGTGCAGGGCGAGCTCGAACTGGTGGACAACTCGAAGCATAGGGTCGCAAACTGTGAACGGGTATAGTATTGTGGCAAACTGTGGCATATCAGTTCTGCGGAATCCTGTGAGGTGGAGGAAGTTTCCTGAAACTGTAGCGTCGTGCTGCAGCTCGAGATGAATGCCAAAACATTCCTTTCCCTTTCATAAATTTCATATCATTTTTTCACTTGGCCCCACAAGTATTAGAAGTGTATCATAATGTGGCTCCTAGAATATGGTGAATTTATCAATAATACCTCCTTCCTCGACAGTCCTTTCTTTAGCTAGTTTTCCTCGGACAAGCTTTTTTCTCTTACAAATCTATCTATCTATCTATCTATCTATCTATCTATCTATCTATCTATCTATCTATCTATCTATCTATCTATCTATCTATCTATCTATCTATCTATCTATCTATCTATCTATCTATCTATCTATTTTTTTCTAAGGCAATACCTACGCCCTGTGCCTTTTCACTTTCACTATCTTGTTCTCTTCAACCTGAACAATAAAACGAGGGAGTCAGACACGCCACCGCCGCCTACGACCTGTCCTCTCAGCTGCGTTACGCCACAAAGGAAGCAAAGAAAGAAATAGCGCTAGTGAAAGAGCAGGCGGCGAGAGACAAGCGCGCACGGGCACGTTTTGATTATGAGCTCAAAGCAGCCAATGCCGCTCGAGGCTTATTAACATAGGCCGGCTAACAAGTTGCGAACCCTCCACACTTGCGTCCACGTGCCCTCGTTCTTCTAGCTCCTTCACCCGTGATCGTGACTTTTCCGCGCTCCTGCCAGTTTTCTTTGCGCCTGCGGAGACGTTGGTACATTTCTTAGCGCAGCTCAGTTTTAAACAGGATTAGGTGCGTGTATGTGACTGTGTCGGTGTGTGCGCGCATGCGTGCGTACTTGTGTATGTTCAAGGGAGGAGGGGCGAGGGTGAGAGAGAAGGGGACTTCTTTTCCTCTTTTTCTGTTGTACGTATCTGCTGTGTTCGTCTCTGTCACTGGAGAGCACGTTTGCTGAGCTGATGATAAGTGACGAACAGAAAGACAAAACGCTTGTAATTCGTTTTAACTCATTCGCTGAAATTTCCGACTAGTTCTGGCATGCAATTGTCGGGAAGTGTCAATTCGCTCAACCAATAATGGAGCGACTATCCTTTGTCTTTATGCCATAAGAACTTTACGAACACGGTTGCCGTTTGGTGAAGGGGTTGGTCAATGGGTGGTAGGAAAGGCGAGCTTCTAAATAGAATAGTCGGCCGGTTAATGACTGAGTAAGGTGTACCCACGGGTATGCCTTACGGGTCGCCGTACCTCTCTGTACACGGGAAAAAGTAAATGAGCAAGTAAAGTAAGTAAGGTAAGGTAAAGTAAGGTAGGGGAGGGGGGGGGGGGGTAAGGTAAGGCAAGTAAAGTAAAATAAGGTAAGGTAAAGTATGCTAAGTAAGCAATTAGGAACGTAAAGTTAAGTAAGTAAGGTAATTCAAGTAAAGTAAGGTAAGGCAAGTAAGGTAAGGCAAGTAAGGTAAGGCAAAGTAAGGTAAGGCAAAGTAAGGTAAGGCAAAGTAAGGTAAGGCAAAGTAAGGTAAGGCAAAGTAAGGTAAGGCAAAGTAAGGTAAGGCAAAGTAAGTTAAGGTAAAGTAAGCTAAGTAAGGCAAGCAAGTAAAGTGAGTGAGTGAGTGAGTGAGTGAGTGAGTGAGTGAGTGAGTGAGTGAGTGAGTGAGTGAGTGAGTGAGTGAGTGAGTGAGTGAGTGAGTGAGTGAGTGAGTGAGTGAGTGAGTGAGTGAGTGAGTGAGTGAGTGAGTGAGGAGTGGAAGTGAGTGTAGGAGTAGAGTGAGTGAGTAGAGTGAGTGAGTGAGTGAGTGAGTGGTGAGTGAGTGGTGAGTGAGTGAGTGAGTGAGTGAGTGAGTGAGTGAGTGAGTGATTGTGCGTGAGTGAGTGAGTGAGTGAGACACAAGACGAAGTAAATTTTATAAAATAAACATCCATCTCAAATTTTCAGTTTAACTCCGCTTGAATAACTACAACCATTTGCGCATACTGAAACTGTTTCATGAATCTTTCACGCGCAGTACTGAATCTCAAGGCACCTATCCGAGGAAAACGCATCGATCGTTCACTGCGAACGGCAATAAACCACCGTTCCCCGAAAAACGCATACAGTGTAACACCCAATCTAGGCTCAGCGATTCACTTTGCATCAACTGCACAGAATTGTTATATTTGTCTTTCTTTCTTATACTTTCGACGAACGTAGCCGAGTTTATACTAATCTGCTCCGAATACCGGGCTCGTAGGCCCCGTTCTCTTCCCGAAAAAACCTCTGTGCGAGTTCCGTGTGTTCCGAACCCAACTACTCTGATCACTAAAACAAGAGCCCCAGAAAGAGGAGTCTCGTCGATCAAATAATGATAGAAGAAACGAGTCCCCCCGGCCGATCCTCCCGTGTTGACGGTGGCAATTAACCGCCGCCGGAGTGCTCTTGCTAATCGCTTCCAAACTTCTGCTGCTCTCAGCTTTCCACGCAGCCAACCCTACTACTCTCGCCATTCTCCTCTCCGCTTTCTTCGGTGCAAGCAGTCGGATCCTCCCGCGAAAACGATGTTTAAAGAACTCGTCGGCAGAAACGAAAAAAAAATATATCCAGACCGTTGAGTGGGTGCAGCACGCTCTTTCTACCGTATAAAAGCAATTAGCCGCGGTAACTTCTCCCCCTCCCCCCTCTCCCCCTCCTTCTCCGACCCCACCATCGTTACGAACGAGATATTTAGAAGCAAGGTGGGACGGTATAGATGACAAAAAGATAGAAGAAGAATACGAGCGACTACAGAGCGAGATTTAGCGTGGAGGGAGCTGGAAGGTCGAAGAGAGTGTGAAGCCGAAAAGAGCGGAGCAAGCGATGACATTCGTTTACAGCTCCGACTTCTTTTTTGCTGTTGTTGTTTCTTTCGATTTTTGTAGCGGATGAAAAGCAGAAGAGCCAGGTGTGCCAGACTTGAATAATCCGTCTATACTCCGAGAATTTCGAGAGGCACAGAGCGAGTGAAATCATAAGAAAATATATTACGTCACTTGCGAGACAAAGCCCCGAAACCGTCCCAGTAACTGAGCATGTCTTCGGTGAGAGTAGTGAAAATTAGTGCACTACGGTTCGTTTTCAGTCTTGCAGAGTTTTCGAAAACCTGAAAGCACGCAGGCTGGTATGAATACTTCTCTTTTTTCGCACTGTTTTCCTTCGTGCACGTCGAACCAGTCGGCTCGAGCAAACTTGTTTTCTTTTCCTTTTCTATGGACGACTCTCATATTTGTTCTTCTTAATTATCCGTCAGCATAGAGGACACTCAGCTTCAAAAGCAAACGTTAATTAATCATTTGTGCGAGCAGACACCAACGACCGTCTGCTCTGATTTTTCACTCCTAATTAGTGCTCAATCTTGACAGATTCCATTGATCTGAAGCAGCAAGAAGAATTCGCATCTTCGCTCTATTTTAGAGTGATCGGTCCCACCCTGTTCAGGCGTCACAAACGGGTTTTCCTCTCCGCAGAAAAGTCTAAATTTTCACGTACCGTGGGCCTGAATTTTCGCACCCAGTACCTATACTTACACCACTATGAAAGAAAGTGAGTGATTCTTTTTTCTTTCTTTTTTTTTTTTTTTGAGCGAATTACAGAAAGGTGAAGACAAACACTATCATGCTCGTATTCCGTATTCCGCGCTGTAAAGATTTCATTTCCTGATCTCAGTGTGTAAGGCAGTAAGAGCAAAGACAAGTTTATATGGAGAGAACTTCGTGCCAGCGTTCTGTACTTAACGTCTGCTTCATCATCTCAACCTGCTATCACGAGAACAAAAAAAAAAAGCCTCGTTCGCATAACTTCCCTTTCACCCCTTCTTTCCTTAACAGTTCATCGAAAGAACATGCAAGGGGAAAAAGACATAACACGAACTCTCTCGAAAGCTTATTACCGTTCACGCCCGAATAGCGCTGTCTTCGCCAGGAGCGACATTCTCGTCAAAAGTGGCTTCAGAAAAGCGTCGGCAAAAAAGCTTTTCGGCGGCGAAAACAACTTTTTCGCACTCGCACAGCACGCAGCGGCGTAGGGCGTCTTTGTTCACGAGTTCAGGCCACGACACAAACCCCGCAGTACCCAACGGATTGAAGTTCTGTGCTCCGGGAGCACGAAACAGCGTCGTGTGGCAAAAAAGCTTAAAAAAGAAAACCAAGTTGGAACTTCCAACTGGCTTTCTTCGATACGAAATCCACGGGTGATCCTGAACCGTACTTGGACAAACACGCGAAGTACTTCATTTTTTATTTTCGTTTTCGCATTGGGCTTTGAAATCGACGTCAACGACGGCAATTTCCCGTGATGACTCGTCACCCGTAGAGTTGGCAGCCATCTTGAACGACTTCTGCTGGTAGCGAGAGTACGCCCGTTAGAAAAAGTCAAACTCGCATACAGAGTAGCGTACGCTACAGGGCGTGGGCGACACTTTGTCGTGAGATTCGTAGCTCGTGAACGCTGGAAAGAACTTTACCGGCAGGAGTCGCTGGTGCAGCGAAAGGTCGAAAAGTTTCCTCTAGCGTGAAATGTGACGAACGAACGAGTAACTTGTTTTGCCGCCACCCTTTGTTATTATCTCCGTTACTCTTCTGCGGAGGAAAGAACGTCAGCGCAGTCGCCAAAGTTTCGTATAGTACCTCGACTAGCTTGAGCGCGCCCGCGCGCGCACCCAGCGACGTATGAGACGAACAACGAACGCGTGTGACCAACCAAGCGTGCGTGCTCTGAGCAAATGTTACGGACCTCGTAGCGACGGTTATTGTTGCGATCCCGGGAGAATTTAATGAGCGCTTCAGTTGGTCGCAGCTCTGCCGACGTCCGTACGGGAATGATTTCAACTTTTCCGCGCGTTGACTTTGAGACTGAAATGCGGCTGAAATGATTTTTCGGAAAAGTTGCGTTCGTTCTTCCCTTGAAAACAGGTGCGCGGGAGCGATTGACGCGGAAAAGTTTTGAGGTCATTATGAAGAAGCAAAATAATTACGTCGTAATATATGTCTTTCTAGGGTCGGGTTGGAGCCAGGAGGCACTGTATTCAACATTACGTCAGTACCTTATTGCCAAGATTAGCGGGCGGGGGGGTTATCGCTAGATGTGAGTGCCAGCTTGTTCACCTCGAGTGATATCTTTCTTGATACCGACATACATGTTATTAACCGTACTCATTCGATACGTCAGAGCATGAGCAGCTACGTTTCCTCCGAACCCGTGACTCGTTCTAGTCCTTAATTAGGAGTTGTTGCCCGAGAAGCGTGCTTCTTTGCAAAAGGCATCTGTATGTGGTGAAGCCAGATATACAGGCTGTAGACATGGGTGCTGCGACGATGACGATTTCACTTTAGGGTGACAATGACGGAATGGCCGGAGGCAAAAAAAAAAAAAAAGAAAAGAAAGCGATGCCGAGCCAGGCAGGGAAGACCGACACGAAAAAGTAACACGTGACGTCATCGAGCTCAGCTCTAACGCATTCCGCGTGGTTCGCAATAAAACGCGACGCCTACCACGCTAATTCAGGGCGTTCCTCCTGATCATTTTACAGCAACTGCCATTCATACCTGATTTCGCCAGCTCCAAATGCAGCCCACCGATAGCTGTGGATCGGGTCCACCAATCATAAAAGAGAAGAGTGGCTCCTCCACTGTCCGTTTCTGATCTCTTTCCGTGCGATGCCGCCTGAATGGAAGCGTTACGCACTTATTAGTAGTACACGATGGGTGCGCACGCTGGAACACGCAGTCGCCATTTGTCGATGATTGGCTGGCACTAGTCTTAGACTTTACTGGAGTTTGTGAGGCGAAGCATAAGCAGCGCCGTCGAAGGTCCGTGATGACGTGTATCGATAGTTCTGACCCGCCACTGCAAGTGTTAGAGGCGCGCGAGGTAGAGGAAGAGAGAATCGAGCGGGAGATGAGGGTGTGGCTGGAGTTGAGAGGGGCCCAGGATGGCTGGGGTGAGAGAAAGGGGCGGCAGTGGGCTATACCACGTGCGGAACAATGCAACAGCACGCGTTTCGTCAATGCAGCAGCAGGCACGATGCCAAATGAAACGGCTGACGACGGTAGATAATTTCGCTTGCAACGGACGAAGCGCGAGCCAAATTTCTGTGATTCTTAGCATTTTGCGTATAATCTTTGCACAATTTGCAGCAAACCCGCAATGACGCTTGGCTTCTTTCTGCAACACTATGTTTTATTGCCGGGTACCCGCAAAAGTGAAACATTAAAGATCTGAAAATCCAAAACAAGGTTGGAATCTAAATGACGGGAAGCTTCTTTGAATTAGTGAAGTATAGCAGCGGTGGTGGATGATACGCGCGACAGATATGTAAATGCATTTAGAGCTTCTTTACGCCTTGTGTCAGAATGGCGCATACCCATACTCGAAAATGGGCCAACAACAGGAACATACCGTGTGGCACATATTGAGTGGCACATATTGAGTGGCACATATTGAGTGGCACATATTGAGTGGCACATATTGAGTGGCACATATTGAGTGGCACATATTGAGTGGCACATATCGAGTGGCACATATCGAGTGGCACATATCGAGTGGCTCAAGCTATCTATACTCGCCAAGGCAGCACCCGAAAAGAGAGGAGTGGGGGGAAGCAAACTTCACTGTCGGAGGCTTTAAAACAGTTTCGTTGAATGTCCACACACTTTCACGCCAATTCTTAGTGAAGAGCATTGTAGAGGAAGTCAGCGACGGCAGGGAAGACGTTGGTGAAGATGCTTCCTTAACAGCAGAAGACTTCCGAGCCACGTCCGTAATCACACTATAAACTGCTTCCGAACAACACTTGCAACTCGCAGAGAAGAGATAAAGTCCACGGGCGCCATGGCAAGTTCGGCGTTCAAGGTGACCAACATCCAGCGAAGCCCGGGGCTTGACAGCATGCAAGTTACATTTTTCCATCGCATTTTCATTTCAGAGCCGGCCCACCAATGCTGTAGCAATCGCCGCGGCCAGGCCATGGGCATCCGTACCGCTCTTCGACCCCCCCCCCCCCCGCTTCATTTCTCTCCCCATTTTCCGGTCCTCCTCTCGTCCCTGCCTCCCGTTTTTCTTGCGCGCTTTTCCCGAATCCCCGGCGGAAAACTTCGCGACGTTTCCCGCCGAAACGGTTCTCGTTTCCCCCCTATCGGCCATCCATAACACAGGTAATGGGGTGTGCACACATGCCGTCACAGCGTGGTAGAAAGGACCCCCAGGAGGGAGGTTGAGGAGAGGAGGTTAGGGAATAGGGAAAAAGGAACGGGCTGCTATGTTCTGCGATACTTCCCTTTCTCTCCCGTATTTCTGTTTCCTCCTTAGACCAATGGGCATCTAGCCTTGCCCAGCCAAGGGTAGCCAAGAAGCTAGCCGAGGCCACATCCGCGTCGCACAAGCTCCCCTCCTTTCTATCCCCTGTTCTGAAAGAAAAGATAGAAGGGTGTCTTATATTCCCTTTTTTCCCGCTTTCCCCGTCTTGCCTCATTTGGCGATAGCCGCCACCAAACTCCCCAATATTTCTTTTTTTTTTCAGCATCAAAGCGAGGTCAGAGAGCCTCAACGCACTCCGCGTTGGGAAAGCACAAGCGAATGTAGCAGAAACAGGGAAAGAGAAAGAAATGCAGAAGTATAGAAGGAAAGAAAAATGTTAAAAGGGAGATATGGGGGGACGAGGGGAGGCAGTGGATAGGAAGGTCATAGCCGAGCGGTAGCCAGTGTTGTGGATCGAGCGATATATCTACCGGTCCTTTCTCCCGGAAGCGTGTATCCAATACGCACGCTCGGATGACCATCACTCCACTAGGCCAGACAATACACTACATCGCATGCTCAACTTTCACCTTTGCTTCCTCTCCCCGGTGTATCTTGCGTCCCCATTTTCGTTTACCACGTCGCTATCCCTCACTGCCTTTTTTTTAGTTTTCTTCCCCATTTTTGTACTCTCATTCGCTAAAGCGCCGCCTCCGTGCCGATGGTTCGTTCGCGAATGACGCGGTTTTCTCTGCCACGGTGTTTAGACATCGGGTCCGCACGCACGCCCACGCCTGCGTTACGCCCTCGCCCCCACGACGTGGTGTTAAAAACCCGTACCGTCGTAACCGCGCTACAGCACAGCGTAAGCGATTACGGCCGGTTTGGCAGATACAACGCGTTCGTTGGTGCGCGCGTGCAAGGCATAGATCACTTTGAGGAGATGGGCAATTTGGCCCGAGATACGCTAATTGGAAGACTGGGGGTGCGATGGCAGACAAGGCGGGCCATGCGTCGAGTCGAACAGTTCTGTGCAGACTAACCTGCATGCTTTACTGTTGAGACGTCGAACAAGCTTTACTTACTAGAGGACACAGTGTTATTTCCATTTAAATGGAAGGAGGGGGGCAGGGGACTATAAACAGTATTTATTAAGGTTGCTTGCGAGACGGTTCTTGTCCTTGATAACGATGCCTTGATCTGTAACCGACCATGATCAAGCCTAACGATAAGGAAAATCTAAGATAATGTGCTCGGCCAGATAATATTGTTACGTCATCATCGTCATCGTCAAGGCTTATTGAGAATTATTGTCACCCGCAGCGGTGGCTCAGTCAGCTAAGGCATTGCGCTGCTGAGCACGAGATCGCGTGATCGAATCCCGGCTGCGGCGGCCGCATTTTGATGGAGGCAAAATGCAAAAAACGGCTGTGTGCTTGCGTTTTAGTGCACGTTAAAGAACCCCAGGTGGTCAAAATTAATCCGGAGCCCTCCACTACGGCGTGCCTCATAATCAGAACTGCTTTTGGCACGTAATTAAACCCCAGAAAAAAAGGAATTATTGTCCTTAGCCATGTCCCTTTCTTAAGCAAGCTGGATCTCGAATCGCGCCTTCGATGCCTCAGGGGACAATTCCAAATACCAGGATTTTCTGAAATATAAGGTTGAACCGTCCTGTCGAGCTCTCCCTAAATCTGTTATGAATCCGCACTAACTCGCCCACCTATGCGACGTTTTATAACAGATAAGCTTGCTGTCCTTTTGTAACAAGCAGCCTTTTGTCAATGTGAGTGAGTGAGTTGGTGCGCGCTGGTGAGTGAGTTGGTGCGCGCTGGTGAGTGAGTGAGTGAGTGAGTGAGTGAGTGAGTGAGTGAGTGAGTGAGTGAGTGAGTGAGTGAGTGAGTGAGTGAGTGAGTGAGTGAGTGAGTGAGTGAGTGAGTGAGTGAGTGAGTGAGTGAGTGAGTGAGTGAGTTGGTGCGCGCTGGTGAGTGAGTGAGTGAGTGAGCGAGCGAGCGAGTGGCTTCGGCCATGTCACCTATTGGTGCACAGAACTAATAAGTCATGCACATCACGCTTTTAACGTGAAGGAAGTGATTTACCCGTTTGCGCTTTAATGGCCGTTAGCATAGTTCCTATCGCCAGCCCCTGTATTATCGAGTGGATAACAAGGCCACAGGCTTTTCGTTGCAGACCGAACGTGTTCACCGATAACTGGGTAGATGAAGTGCTTCTTCAGCTTCATCTGTTACCTGCCCTGCTTCTTTTTTTTTCGTCTAAACGCAACAGTTTCGGCGTGCTTGATAAAAGTTTGCGCTGTCCACGGAGATCACGCTTCGTTATGCAGCGTAGACACAATCAAGCGCTACATGGTTTTATTCTTTTTCGGCCACCGAGCGCTTATCTTTTTGCGATAAACGTTGACGTGAATATGCGCCAGTTGCTTTTTTTTTCTGCGCAGGTAAAAAATAGCGGCAATTTATTATGGCTGACGTTTTGCGATGCGCTCACGGTTTTGACTTTATCTCTTCGAATTATATACGGCATAAAGAAATTGACAGATACTTAGAGTTTGTCGCTTCAACTATTGGGCCCGTATTTACAAAACTTATCGAACGCGAACCGTCCTCGATTGGCTATTGCCATTTCGATCGCCTCCTTATTACGTCCGTCGCTATCGTGAAGGGACGGACACCAGGCCAATAAAGAGACGATCTTACGTAGGGCCACATTTTAGACTATGGTGTCCGGAACACGGGGCCCGTTTCCTCTTGCGACAGCCAGGGTTAAACAAGAAATGCGATTACGATGTTATAGCTGAGGGGTTCCCAATCTTTATGGTTTTGCGGAACCCCACCGTCTTTCCCAGAGTGCCACGGCACGTAGTACGGAAACTTGGGAGCAGACAGCTGGACAGTAAACTCCCGCATGCAACATCAAGGCATCCAGGCGTGCGTTTCAATTCCGGCCAAGCATTGAAAACAGTCTATGTTGGCAGCTAAGAATACAGTTTCGAGCTTAAGTGTTGAGAAGCGCTTGTGATGCGTCTCCGCGACTTCACGCCAGCTAACGCCGACAAGGAAAAGCTAAAGAAAGCGCAGATCATCACTGCATTTTAACGCATTACGTGCGGGAAGCTATGAAATACTGAATAACGTAGGTACAGCGCAACGATTTTTGGAAGGAAACAAAGAGACAGGAATACCAATGAAATGTGGAAAGTATATATAGGACAATTAGGCCAATGCTTTAATTACCGAGCCAGGCAGCACGCCTATAATGTAATAAATGGTTATGGCAGCCATATGGATGGGCATTGCAAGGAGTGCAAATGCAAGCCATTATTTCACAAGGCAATGTTTCTGAAAAAACAAAATACAAATGTTGCTTTTGGCCGTCTGGGAGGACACCCAGGTCTAGATCAATTGAGTGTCAAATTTTTCAATGACAAGAACATGAGTAAACCACTTCTTCAGAGTTACCCATGCACCATACTTGACACTAGAGCACTGCACGGGCCCGTTTTTACGTTGGGCTGCCTACCCGAGCCCGATCAAAACTTTTATGGCGAGACCCGGGCCCGGCCCGGGCCCGGAAATAATCTACGTTACCCGCCCGGCCCGGCCCGCCATCCCTTAGACCTTAGGCCCTAGCCTGGCCCGAGCCCGACTCGAAACCGGCCCGAACCCGGCCCGAGACCGAAAAATTAGGTTTTCCGAGTTGAGACGCCCGAGAATAACTCGCTGCACGTTACATGCACACCACCAGAAAGCCCGAGCCCGGCCCACGCCCGGGTCAAAAAGCACACGCCGTGCCCGAGCCCGGCCCGAGCCCGTGAAAAAACTGTTCTACCCGGCCCGGCCCGGCCCACGGGCCGGGCCGGGTCCGGGCTTTCGGGCAAGCCCGAGCCCGTGCAGTGCTCTACTTGATACGCAGAATGAATATTTTGCGTAATCACTTCTCAGTGAATTTCCGAAAAAAAGTTGAAGACGATGCGCAAATAGTACAAGGGGTCTAGGAGGACATCGCTGTTTCATTGGTATTTGCCAGGCTGAACACAAGTTAGTGCGCTAGTTCAGAAAGCAATTAATGTACGCCACCAACCCGCGATTTCAGTTGCTCAATTTGCTGGCTTACTAGAGAAGTTTTGCTCTATCCCGAGGCAAACGAGTTCTTGATTAGCTCTGGGGCCAAGGCGCATCGTGCACGCAGAAAACGATTTTTTTTTCGTCGAGTCGTCCTGGGCAGCACAACAACTTCCCGTGCCGAACAACAAAGCGACGCGTCGAGACAGAACTCTGTCCCGAGTGGCCGGTGGTGGTCTACGCCCCTCCGCCGCGAAATCCCGTAATTAAAGCAAGCCAGGTCGAGCCAAGACGAAGGAGTCGCTCAGCCTAAACTAAACCGGACTCGCCTGCAAAATTAATTGTTCCTACGCCACCCGCACCATAACCTTTTTTTTTTTCGTTTCGTTTGTGTGCGGCGTATGTTTCTTCTATTTTGACTGCAGTTTCTATGGCACCGAGCCTATTGTCTTGCATTGTGCCACATTTTGAGTACGTATTCTTTACGACCGATGGCGAGGCTTTCCGCTGTCTACGCATGCGCAGCGCTGGCCGTAGTAGGAAAACGAACGAATCTACGTTTGTTTCCACTTGTGGAAAAAAAATACGCAGGGTCTATTAATTCAGAGATGTGTTCGTGCATGTTCATTGTGTACGGGGCGATATATTGGGCGATGCGTGAAGTATGGCCACTGCTGCTTGCTGCGTACTATCCAGTTTAATTTTGACCACCTGGTATTCTCTACCATAGACTTAAAAACAAAAAAAAAGTCTTTGGGACGATTGCACGAAGCTTTCTGTTCGTTAGCGATCGTTAGCATTGGCAGGCAACCTCCCCTAATAATGTGTCCGGCATCCGAATTTACTGCAACGTGCTCTTTCAAATCATTATATAGTGTAAGAGCTTTTTTGCTAAAAGAGGATCGACCCTTACTTTGTTGCACACCGCCCCTATCGGTATGCTCCTGTCGTGACCGCAAATCCATCCCGTAACCAATCGTGCTCACGTCTAAGGGGCTATGACTCTTAAAGAATCAACACAACAGCAAAGTTGTCTTTTCAGTGGCGTTGACTCTGGCCTCTTTGCTGTCTCCGTAGTTTTGAACGCTTTGATACAACGAATTGCCGTTCCAAAGTGCCCCCTTTCAAAAGAAAACGATAAGACTGCACAGTCACTCTAGTATAAGACGCACGCGTTCAACCGTTGTCGCCTTCCTCTGTACTACTCTTCCTCGCCAGCTTCTTCTTCGACCACGCGTTCATTCTCGACAGCTTTAAACAAGGCAGTGCCGGTCCACAGCGACCACCACTCAGGCCCAAATCCGACGCCTACACAAGTCCAAGCAGTAAGCACATCCTCCGCTTCACCACAACCACTTCCAAGAGAGTCCATAACTCGCCTCCTCTTAGAGATTAATTACATCTTCATTTATACACTCGTGCCTAACGGGCAAGGTTCCACGGTCCCTCTTCTCTTACCTCTTAACCCGCAATTCCGCCTATCTCCGCCGGTCTCCGCGTAACACCGACCCAAAAGATGAATTTTCCCTCGCTAAAAGAAGGCGAGACGCTCGCTCTGTCCTGGCAGGAACGCGGTCCCCGCTGCATTTGCCGTATACGAGCGCCAGCAAATTGCAGCAATAATGCAGCAAGCAGCCGTGGTGGTCGTGATTCATTCCGGTAAGGTCCTTCGGTCTTTCTCTATCCAGACTCGTAGCTTGTCTAAGTCCCCGGGTATTTGCGGTAATGAGTTCCCGTAGACGGCAACGGGCGCGCGCTGCATGCAGCGACCGCGGGCACAGGGACGCGCACGAACGTGTGCGTGTCTAAACGCAGCTAGTTGCATGGCCTGCTCAAAGCCGCAGCAAGAAACACACACACACACTCATATAGATACGAAAAAAAAAAAATCAAGTGTTCATTCCGTCTTTCCAATTGCGTGCAGTGCAGAAAAGGCTAGGGGTCGTGTCCACCACTCAGTTACGAAAGCCGACTGCGTGTTTCATCGATGGCCGGAGGAGGGATCGCCCAATGCGCGCCGCTGATTCATCCGTGAAGCTGTCTTCGTTGATCAGTCGGCATCGCGCAGAGGACGATCAGCGGCGCACAATGGGAGTATGTTTATTCCGGTTCTATCGCTTCTGATTGACCGACGACGCGATTCATAGCGTTTCCCTGCACTGCACGGAAGCAGTGAGACGGAGTGTACCGGAGAGCGCGCCAGACCGGAATAAATTATCCAAGGTTTAGGCGCGCACAACGCGAGCTGCGTGACTGCGTGTTCTACTCCGCACTGGGTCCGGCGTCCCCGTAGTTCTTCGAGGCTGCAGGACTCGGGCCAACCGAACGCTAATGCGAAGGTAGTAGCGAAGACAAATGAGCAAAAAAAAGAAGAAAAAATGCGCGACGAAAATTGGGCGGTTCGCGGAGATAGAGGTCTTGAGCGTGCTAACTGCATTGCCGCCCAAGGACTCACTCTTTCATTCTCAGTCGTCGTGGTTAAGCATTTATTGGCGCCGCTCGGTCCGTTCCTATTAGAGCTCCCTTCGTTAGTTCGTTATAACGAGGGATGGGGAAAGAAAATAACGAACGGCCCGGCATCCCCCTACCCTTCTGGCAAGGAGTTAGCTAATATGGGCTCTTTCGCGAGGGTAACTCCTTAGGTATGGCAACGAGGCTAGAGACGGCTGCGAAAACTTAACGATAATCAAATTTAGCTGCTTTTACGTTTTGTTTAGGTCGCCACAATGGTTTCAAATATAGCGTAAATAATATCGTGAGAATTACCCGAAAGCACCATCAAAAGAACAACAGTGGCGAAGCAATACATTTAACCTGCTTTTTTTTTTCTCTCCCCAAAGCTATACAAATTGGTGGGGAAAAAAACAACTTTCGCAGATGTATGCCAATCCGAGCAACACATACACCTAATACAGCGAACGGGAGCATGTGTGGTGTTCAGTCTTGTACGTGCCTTTTTCTTTGCGCTCTAAATTTTCATTTTACTTTATGCCATGACCCAATTAGGCCAGCAACATGTTTTGTTAGTCTATAAGAGAGTTCTGGCACCCTTCAGAATTCCTAAGAATCTGACTTGCGACTATACCCGAAATACGTACACCCAAGAATTTGCGAACGCTTCCTTGGTTATAACCACAGTTCAATTCATTCGCTGTATTCGAGCTTTGTAGAGTGATTTGCATACTTCTTTTTTCCAGGAGAGGGGGGTGGCGGCGACTGCCATCCTCCGCCAGCACAGGGGGAGAGGGTAGATGGAAATGAGGAGGAGGAGGAGGAGGAGGAGGAGGAGGAGGAGGAGGAGGAGGATGAGGAGGAGGAGGAGGAGGAGGAGGAGGAGGAGGAGGAGGACTGACCTTCCCGAGCGATCCACCCGAGGCATGCAAACTTTTGCGCACCTGAACGTTCTCGCGTTACAACAGATGCGTCTCAATAAGAGGGAATAGGTGGTGTTCAAATCCTGACGTCTATGACGTGTTTCCGGCTCGAGCTAGAAATCGCTTTCGCCGTGTTCAACAGCAAAAGTATAGCATTAAGATCCGCATTTTAAATCCAGAGGGCGCCACTCTATAAGGCGTGGATTTGGACCCAACCTTTAGTTGGCGTTCCGTGCTGAACGCGCCCCATAACTCAATCGCGCCAAAGAAAGCGCCCTTTGCAATCGACGGTAGTGTCCAAATCCACACCCCATAGGGTGGCGTGCGCAGACGTACAAATATTCCTAGGGTTGCGGACGAGATTCGAAAATCTGCGTATTAGATATTAATCCTGCATAGACGGGCATCAGTACAAAGCTGGCCCTAAAGCACGGCAGAAAAATATCAAGTAAATTGAGCAAAGGTGAAAAAAAAAAGAACAATCACAATCATCGCGAAGAGAAATACACCACCACGACAGTTTTCAATATCATCGTGATGAACGTCGGGACATTCACAACGGCGAAAACACACCCGGTCAGCTTCCTAAAACTCCCTTCCATTTCCCGTTCCCTAATCCCTAGCCTACCATCTATCTCAAACCCTTCGTGGCTGAAGCTGTCACTAAAACGTTGAGATACGCCATGGCGGGTGGTGCCGTTGCAAGCTCTGGGAAGATGGCGCTGTCGCCAAAGTTGAGGGGTGACGTAACAAGATCAAGAAAACGGCGCGTGGCGCCCACTTTTGTTTGTTCGCCCTCTCCCCTAATGCTGGGACTCGACGAGGTTAGAAGCTGTTGTGCGAAGGGTCGGGTGAGATGAGGAAATCGAAGTAGAGTGAAAGATGGGGGCGGTGGCTTAACAACATTAGCACGCGCCACGTTTGGGCGGTGATCGACCAGCGCCTTTTACGCCACCATGAAGGACTGAATTAGAAGGGGAAAAAAATAATCAGTCACGCGCGGAGGCTAGTGGCCACGCTGTACAGCCGTCTTCGCCCCCTTCCTCTATTTATGTGTATGTATATGTACCGAGTGATCCACAAGTAGGAGAGAGAGAAATCAAGAAGAAAAGCAGGGAGGTCAACCAGACGAGCGTCCGGTTTGCCACACTACACTGGGGGAAGGGAAAGGGGAATAGAAACTGAAAGCAAGAAATTAAGGATGTGCGAAAATTCGATATTTCAAATGTATATCGAATATTATTTGCTAGTCGACTCGTGTTCACCTCGAAAAATTTACTGTTGAAATGTCGAATATTCTTTTTTGTTCCAAGGAAAAGTTGGCCGTCCTGCCAAAAGAAGGGGGGGAGGGAGCATTGACAGCGATGGCAATGTTTAGCGGTACGCTTGAGCTCGTTGGCCGGTGTTTTTACCGATGCGTGAGACGACACGTCAGACACAGAACCCGAAGTAACTGCAGAAACAGCACCTGGCAGCAACCAGGCATCTCACAACGCTGGCGTGACGAAGTTTTCCGCCAGCGGCGTCGGTGGCAAAGCGCATCGGTGTTGCACGAGATCCATGCGAAGGAAAACCGTGGGCGTTCGTATAGAGGTGGTCTTCAAATCCAGGTCTCGTAGGGTGGCGGCCCCTGGATTTAAAATGCGCGTCTTAAAGGCAACGCTTTTGCGAGTTGAATGCGGTGAAAGGAGTTTTGGGAGCCGGAAACACGTCATAGGCGTCAGGTTTTGGACGCCATTCATGTGCCCTAAGTGCAAGTGTGAAGACACCATCGATCATCTTCTGTGCCACTATTCTCGTATCGATAACCAATGCCAGACTCTCCAGTGTGCCTTGAACAGACTGGACGGTAGACAATTTACGGAAGCCAAGGTCTTGGGAGCCTGGCCTCACAACTCATCAGCGCAGAAAGCCATTCGAGCTCTTCTTCTTCAGTATCTGAAGGCGACACACTTTTGTGCCCGACTGCGCACATGCTGCACCTAGCTTAATTCATGTAAAAGTGCGATCACCCACATGTAGGGTAGCAAACTGGACTAAGTCCGATCAACCTCCAAGTCTTTCCTTCCTCCCTTCTCTCTCTCACCCCACCTATTTACTGTACGCTCAGACTGCTTTATGCGCCACGGTGTGGTATGCAAATTCAGAAAGCAGGAATGCCAGTGTTAGGGTGCGCAAACGCTAATGCCAGCAGCGGAAGGCAAGAGGTTGCCCTTGTTTTTCTTTTTACAGCGAAACACACTGGACGTCTCTGAAGACCTTCTAGGCCCTCCACGCGCTGGTCATCTCGAAGTACGCGCGTTAACTGAATGCAGGCACCGGAAGTTATTTTAAGAGTTGGAAACACGTCATAGACGCCAGGTTACGAACATCGTCTATTGTCATCGCGATGTTATCAATACTTGCTGGAGTCCCGAGGGAGAAAAACCGACGCAAGCGGGGAACTGTTCCGTCCAGTTCTGCGGCATGACAGCCACGGCTGCTGCAGAGAGGCAGCAGTTCCTCAGCAAAACGAATGGACAAGGCAGCTTTCGGCACATTAATTTCCGGGCATTTAGTGGCAATTCCCCACCTTCAGGCATCCTAGTAATTTGTTGATATGGTGTGACTAAAACATTCTTTTTCTACAGCGAAGCTGTTTATGGCTAGCGTTCCGTGCGTTCTTGTTCTGCGTGTGCAATAACACAGGTCCCGAATTTGATGCAAGACAGTTTGATTCTGTGCAAAAGCTTATACGTCTCATCACTTGGATATGCATTTTAAGTAGATTAGTTATCAATAGACGCCATTTTCAAGATCAGTAGACTCCCAAGTAGATAATAAAGGATTCTCAAAGGCTTTCCTCTGTGCGACCCGCGCCGGCCATGTCTACGTTCGCAACGCCCTCTCTTTGTCGGCGTTCCAAGCGCTTGCGTATCTAGTTTTCCTTTCCTTCCGCTCTCCCGTGGTTGCAGTCCCGTCGAAACGTCACGCGTGTCTATTTTCCTCCGGCTCCTCGGGGTGGTGGTCCCGTCGTTCACGCGAATGACCACCGATCAACACAATAAATGGGTTCGTACCTTTGTTCCGAAATTCTGTGTTACCTCTGTGTCGGGTGCTAAACAGCTTCGCTCGTCATCCACCTTAACAGAGTGGAATAGATTAAGATTTTTCTCATTTGGGTAATCTTATTACAACTGTATCTCTTTAAACCGACATGCAGTGCTCTAATATAACACCGACTCCTACAACGAGCAGAATAATGTGCATTCAGGTGCTGCTTTTTTTTTTGTATCATTAATGTGATTGTCACGATGCACCAGATACCTAAAAAGAGCTTGTTTATCACTTACAGGCTCCTCAGTTCATTGGACGTCCAGCTGTTAAGGCATAAAAGGCATGTTTCAAGTAATAAATAATATAAATAAACCTTCTTTACGAAATGTACTCCACGGAAACTTTATATTTGTCTCTGTTTAGAAAAACAAGATATTCGGTATTTTATTCGTCGTTCGAAGGCCAATTGTCTCAAATATTTATAATCGATTCAAAAATTTCGCTATTCGAAGAGCCCTAAAAAGGCAAAAAAAAATATTCGACCAGGATAGGCATAGCACGATGCGGGTATATCTTTTTCACTTCCTCTCCTTTTAATTTTTTCAAAAATACCCAGAAAGAAATGCGATTTTTCGTAATGACGAAAAAAAAGTGTGCGTGCTGCGGCAGTCGGTTTAATGGTGTTTGGGAGGGGGGGGGGGGGGGTGGAAAGCGCTGTTTTTTGTTTAGCGACCATTTGCAAGTATGGAGAGCACGACCGAGCTGAACATACGTATTTTACCAAACGCCCCACTCAACATAAACTTCATCATCAATGCTTTACAGAGGTAAAAATATTGAGTACGTGGTCTCACCAATCATCAAGCCAGAAAGTTGTGCGCGCTGCATTCCTATAACTAACGGACCTGAGAAGACGCTTACAGACGCTTTGTGTGTTTTATTGTGCACGTGAACGCCAAACCAAATTCGGTGTCCACGTGACAAACTTAGCATTTATTGTTGACAAGTCTGGTAAGTAATGCCCACCAATGTAGTACAATATTAAGTTCATTGCATAATGATACTTCCGTTCAAAACTTAAATGTGAACGAGCAGCAAGAATCACGTGTACTTAGTTATTCTATTTTTATGCATAAGTCAGTATATGGAGCTAGTCGATGCAAGTAACTAGTTCGTCTCGCGTACGCGGTGACTTCAGCGACTGTAAAGAGGCACCCTTAACTCAGTGCATGTGACCATTCTAACACGTAGGCGAAATCCTGTAGCAACGAAGCCAACTCAGTAATAGCAGTTGCCCAGGTTTTGTGGGATGTATCAAAACGATAGCAACAGTCGCATCGTCTAAGCACTGTACTGCTTCCGGTTGAAGCGGGCTGAGCGGCGCGGCCGGGATAGGGACAGGGCTGATGCGGTGCCAAACCACGCTTGAAACCACGGAACAGTTCGACCCACCACCCCTTCTCCCAGACTTTATTATTTCGAACGCTGGCGCCACTAAAAGACACCATCGCCCGCAGCGGTGAGCCACGTGGAGCAGACGATATGACATGGTCGGGTTGACAAGGCAGCTCGCAGGCGCCCCGAGCGCTTCAACACGAGCGGCAAACACAGCGACGACAGAAAACAACATCAAAAATAACAACTGTAGAAGCAACAACAACAACAACGCCGACGACGACAAATCGTATCTGCGACCGTAAAGACCCCCGAACGGGCTACGGGAAACGAGGTGGAACGAAGCGGGTGAGGTTGAAATCTAAAACCCTTTTTTTTTTCACCCTTGACTCCCCTCAGGCCAGTGTACCCCACTTTGTGGGAGGCGAGCAGACGCTTCTTGTTTACATGTTTATTAAAGCAGACGACAAGAAAGGGAGGAAAAAGTGAGCAGACGTAAAAAGCAGATGACGCATGAGTAAAGGAGCGGAGTTAAAACGCGGTGGGGCTACTGCGGAACCCCAACAATATGGCCGCAAGGCGGAGTAAAGCAGAAGGGTAAAATATCTGGCAGTTCCTGAAGCCTGAGGGGAAAAAATGTTAGTAAAAGGAAAGACGAAGTCAACGAACTAGCCAAGCCGACGACAACGTTGTTCGCAGTCGTTTGTTTCCTCGCAGCATTTCTGTGCAGTGTGGCAAAGGTTTACCACTTTACTAGGGCTCTACCGATTAATGAAAATTACCCCCTCGTTCACTCATTCTTGGACCAGTGGCAATGTCGGAGATACGAAGTGTACCCCACTAAAGCGCTTATATGATTCCTGCGGTATACAGGTCACAATGAGACACTGCGAAAAAAATTTGCGTTAGTGCATTTCGCGGGCGTTTATACGTATGCGCATGTATTCTTGTCAGTTCAACTTTCTCTCGTCTCGTTCACTCGCGATAAATGAAAGATTTGTTGCACTCATCAGGTATTGACGCGCGGTTGGTTTGTAAGACTTCGCAAAGATAAATCGGCCAACTTTTGATCGAAGGCGACATCCCGACGTTGTACGTCTGGTACAAACGTTTGCAGACGGATGTAACCAGACGCCCTTTCTGTTTTTTTTTTTTTTTTTTCAGTTGAACTTGCCGAAGTGCGTATGGAACGAATGGAAGAAAGAAGAAAAGAAAGAAAGAAAGAAAGAAAGAAAGAAAGAAAGAAAGAAAGAAAGAAAGAAAGAAAGGAGGAAGGAAAGAAGGAAAGAACGAAAGAAGGAATCTGCGCTGAGATAGGAGCTCGTGGGAGGTTGAAGCCTTTGCAAGCATATATAGTACATGCGTATGTACGTACCGGAAGGAGTATGGGGAGCATAAACAAGATGGCGTGCACCTATGCAGGAGATCGGTACACATGCGCGATGATGCGTCCGAACAACATTTGGTTCTGGCTTGTTTACCCTCTCTCTCCAAAAGAAAATAAAAAAAGAAGAAAACGCGGTTGCATAACACCATTTGCAAACAACCCGATATGTCGGCTTGGTATTCTGCGAGCCATTGTACTTCCGCTTCTTTCAACGCCTTATTTTTTTTTCTACCTTTCCAGCTGAAAAGAGTTAGCCGAAAACGTCACATAAAAGTGCAGCTGTGTACTTACTACGGTAAAATGCGACACTGCTGCGAGGCCGGGCAAACACAGACGACTCTAGCAAACAAACACATTGGGAAGCGTTTCTGGAGGTATGCTTACATTGTGAGACACGCAGACGCTCCCCGTTTCAGCCAGTGGCGGGGTTCCGAAACGCATTTTGTGGCCAAACAACACCGTGTGCTCCTCCTATACACAGCACGAGTCGAGAAGCTCCTACGCTATGGTATAAGCACCACTGTACCGAGCGGTGGCGCACGTTTACGTTTTGTCTGATGTACTCGAATACGTGCGCGTGCCTTTCGATACCGAGGTATCTTTGCCACGGCCGATGGTCCGCTAATTTCGAAGAAGCGTTGTCCGTGACAAAAAGCGGCACGTGATTGGTAAGTATGCACCAAATGATGGTGCCCTCGCTGGGATCGAGTGGATTGATTTTCATAGATGTATGTATGTATGTATGTATGCATGTATGCATGTATGCATGCATGCATGCATGCATGCATGTATGTATGTATTGCCGTATGCTATGTAGCTGCATGTATGTAGGCACATGTATGTATGTGTGCATGGCATGTATGTCTGTGTGCATGCAGTATGTATGTGTGAATGCTATGTTGTATGTGCATGCTATGTATGTATGTTGCATGCATGTATGCATGTATGGGTGTATGTATGTATGCATGCATGCATGTATGTATTTTTTTTTCTTACGTCCTCCATCAGCATCTCAGTAATGCCGAACGCATCTACGCAGGCTTCGCATTCTCTGCTCTGTTATGTTCTGCAGGCCTTCGTCCATGATGATATATATATATATATATATATATATATATATATCGTTGATGACGATATGGTTAACGCAAACCAGATAACAAACTCTGCGCTGTTTCCTTGCGCCGATTTGGTCCATTTATATGCTGTGCAGAGGATGCACCGCAACCAAATGGCTAAGTGAGGCACACAGTAGGACACAGACGAGAGCGCTCTTAGCTGCGACATTCACACAGTGGACTGAGAGAAACTCCGCCTCGTATGTTTTTCTAAGCCCGCGCGTCAAGTGAGACGACGTCATCTATATGGCGAAGGCTTGGGTACCGCCCATTTAGAGAGAGTGATGCATCGTTTTTTTTGCAGATCACGTTTCTGACTTCCTGGTTATCTTTACCGTACACCCAAGCACAGGAAGAGCAGCCTTTACATTTTCCCGTGACGAAGAATCGAACCCGCAACCTCGAGTTCAAAGACAGAAGACCCCTTAGCCACTAAGCCCAAAGTGGCAGTGTATACACTGAACAAATAGCTGTTCGAAACGTTTCGTTCATATATGCACGATAGGGACTCCATTAGCAGCATGGTCGGCGGCGGTCTTTGACAACGGCGAAGCTGGAGTTGGTGTGGAAGGCGCGCCCCAACGGTATCTCGGGGGGAGCAAGATCGAACATGGAAAGCCAATTAGCGCAGCACGTAGGGAGCTTCGCCAGACGGACGTCTGAACCGGTGGTTACAAATTCTCAAAAACGGAGACCAGCTGGCTCGGACAGCCTGGTGCAGTATATTTCAAGACGTATACTCGTATATATATATATATATATATATATATATATATATATATATATATAATATTATCCACACTTTCAGGTGGATAATATTTTTTTCCTTCATTTTCGTGATTCTCCTTTTATTTTGTGGACTAGCGCGCAGAACTGATTTGGTAGGCAAAATCTCCGGAAACAAAGATAATTTCACGTCACGTTGCTGTCGAGTTCGATTCAGAAATAAAACCGGGACATTTCTGATGCCTTAAACACGCATATCTCGCTGAAACTTAAGTGGCGGCGTAGTTTACGCCTACTCCTTCACCACGGCTACAGTACCTCGTAACAAGATCATGTTGTGTCGAATTTCTAAAAAGATAGAAAATAAAGCGCAAACTCCGCCCGAATTCTATAGACCGACTTGTTATACGGAATCACCTGCTTTACTTAGGGACTTTGCCAGACTTGTCCCTGTATATCACCTAGCATCGGCCAGATGGCGCTGTAACTCTTGCATTCGTCACACCACTGGTCCCAACACCAGCCGCTAGGTAGCGATGAAAAAAGAAACGTTTCTAAAACAAAGCAACACACCCGTACATCTTCACTCGATTCGCGGCTGCACGCCAAGCTTTTTCCCGAGCTTGAAGGCGACGCTGGCCACCCGTCGGGTTGTTCGTTTGTTCTGCCGTGTTCAAGCTCGACCACAGCGTTATCATACCAGCACGGTTAGCATAGTATAACATTAGCGCGCCTCGGGTGCTCTTACCTAGTGATGAATGATCGAAAGCATCAACCCAGATCTGAATCGCGTCCCTCCAATATTAGAGCGCAGCTGCTAGGCGCCCATTCGTGCGGCGAGCGTCGGCGTAACCGAGCGAACGAACACAGCGAAGGATGAAAGAGCGAACGCGGAGCGCAGCGGGGATGAAATACGTCGATAGCGAAGAGATCGCGAGGAGGAAAGCGGAGGAGGAGGGCGCAGCGGAACAATGAGACAAAGCGGAGGAGGAGGAGGAGGGTATGGCGAAAGCGTGAGAAGAAAAGCGTAGTGCCGAGCAAGACGGGCTCTGCGGCGACGATGGCTACGAGATTGCGCCAGAGTAGCACACGTCGTCTGTTCACCGACCACGCCAGCGACACCATATAAAGAAACAAAGCGCTGCATGAGCGGAGGTCTGTCTGCGGCGGCTGCTCTGAATCGCGCCCCTGCGTCACCCACGCGCTGCCTCTCGTGATCTCCCGGTTAGCGAGGCAGTCGCGCCACACTTCGCTCCGTTTGCAACGTGCGCGCACGAGACAGATTGTCCGCGCCAGCCAATATATCGCGAAATGAAATCACGTGTAGAGGTAGGTGAGCTCAAATTAATTTCGCGTTAGGGAGTGTCGTAATCGCCAGACAACTTAGCTTTCTCCGCTCGCTAGGCTGTGTGTTGTGGCGCTGCGGTCAATTTTGGCGCTTCGGTTAATCAGCGCCGGTTGTCTATAGAGAGCACACCTACAACTACATGGATAAATATACTCACGGGAACAACGTTCTCCGGCAATGAAGGGAAAACTACGAGGGTGGAATTTGTTCACATGTGTTACTGCCCCAATTAGTGTGGCAAATCTTGACCGCCGCTTTCGTTTCTTTTCTTTTTTTAATTTTTTACTGCATGCTGCATATAAATGCTTTTGCTACATACAAATGTTGCATGTAGCGAACGTATACTATACTGAACAAGCGATGTATAGACCAGGGCACAGCAACGAATGACGAGTAACGAAGTCGGATCGTAAGGAAAGAAAGGGCAAACCGTATTTCAAGCTGAAACTGTTACCGCAGTAATATGTTTAAACGTATAAGATAAATGCTGAGACAAATAGGCGCAATGAAGCATAAAAGCAAGCGAAGTGCGCTGTTTCAGTGAGAGGTGAGATAATAAGCCGATTAAGAGAGGATTATCAAACATATGTCTCCGAAGCCCTTCGCAATCACACCATCACTATTTCGAATCTGCCGCAATATCAATGTGTAAATGGTGTTGAGGAATGAGACTCTCTGCCCCGTAGGAAGGTGTTGCCTACATTTTAGTGCAAATTTTCACACAAACTCAGTCATTCAATAAAGGTATTTGCGTCAGGCCGACCTCTCAGCCTTTGTTATCGTTTAGCGTTTATCTCACTCTTCCCATAAATTGGTGGAAAACTTCCGACGATCAGAACAGAGGAGGCGGAAACCTGCGTAGACACGTTCGGCATTACAGAGGTGCTGACCGGAGACGTAAAGAAATGTCTTAGGTTGCACAAGGATAGTTTCTCAGCCCACTTCAAAACAAACTTACGTCCGTGATTTTTACTAAAGGTGCGATGACTTCAAAACACCCAAATTCAGTGTGTATGGCCAGAGCTAGAAATAAAGCGGCCGCCATTTGCCGAGTTGCACTTTCTCAAGAAACCACGTCACGCGAACGGCAGTCGCCGAAAACAAGAGGACGTCTTACAAGACAATACGTGAAGGGATTGGGATATCGCAGCAGCGTGACTTCGAGAAATCGCGCAAAAATCTGTTCGGTGCGCTTTTTTCTCTCTCTCTCTCGCTGTTATTGAAGTGCCGACTGCAGTCACACCCACCGACACATCTATATCGTCGCACGCATAAGCGATAGGAAAAAGAGTTCGCAGCAAATGCAATTGACATGTCATCCACTAGGTGGCGAGACATATCCTCCCGTTTATACCATCCCCACCCCGCCTGTCCTCCTCACTCTCTACATATACTTTGTCGATGCGAGCAGACGTGCAGCAGAAGGATCGGCAGCGGAAGAAGCAGGCGACGTTCCAGCCATGAAATTCAATATCGTCTGCATGACCGAGATGACACGTGCGCTATTGGCCCAACCGGCGTTAGCGGAAAATTTTTCCACATTTGTTTCCGTCTTTTGCTACTGACGCCGCAACTTTCTGCATATTGTACACGTTTTCGGTTCTTTTGTTGTTTCTGTTGTTCTACACTGCCGATGCAAGCACGCGCGGATGTTAGTCTGAATCGACAAAAGGCTTGCGGGATTCCGTTAGCAAGTACATTAAACCATAGAAGTATAGGGCTCCTACAAACAGACTTCAAATTTTGAATTTAAAAAGGTTATCAGCTGACTTTTGCGATTCCTTTTGCTCAGAACTCATTTATTGCTAAAACAGCGGGGTCTCACAGAGAACACTGTCATCCTTTAAGATGGCCATCTCCGCTCACCTTTGCTATGTGCACAACCGCGTCCTTCTTTATAAATGAATACGATGACGACGATTATAATTATTATCATTGGTGCGAAAGCGTCAATGGCTCAGCGGTAGAAAAAGCCGGCGTCTGTCTTCTACACAAGCGAAAAAATTGACCGACGATTACGATACTCCCTAATGAGAAATTTGAGCGCAGCTCAAAACGGGTTTTCATCAGTTTGCGATATATTGGCTGGCGCGGTCAATCTGTCTCTTGAGGCAGGTTGCAAACGGAGCGAAGTGTGGCGCAACTGCCTCGCTAATCGGGAGATCGCGAGAGGCAGCGCGTGGGTGACACGTGAGCACCATTAGCAGCAGCCGCCGCGGACAAACCACCACTCATGCAGCGCTTTGTCTCCATATATGGTATCGGTGGACGCGCTCGATGCATGCCTTATCGTTGGAATCATCGGTAAACAGGCAATGCGGGCTACTCTGGCGCCATCTCGTAGCCATCGTCGCCGCCGAGACCGTCTTGCCATACCCTCCTCTTCCGCTTTCCGCCTTATGGTTCCGCTGCACCCTCCTCCTCCACTTCACTGCTCGCGCTCTCTTCGCTATCGCCATAGTTCATCCCCCGCTGTGCTCCGCATTCGCTCTTTCTTCCTTGGCTGTGCTCGTTCGCTTGGTTGCACCGAGGACGCCGAACTGTGCACTAAAACGGCACCTAAGTTGCCATTGGCTGCGACGCCACGTCACGAGCGCGCCTCGACGGAGCAGAGCGGGCGAAAAGGAAAACATGCTGTCGCGATCCAGCGTTCAAATCGCGCCAAGGCGTCGGCCAAGCGTCTCAACGCGCTCGTTTGCCCGCGAGGAGTTCGAAACTCGAAATACTGCTCAGCGGCGTTCAATTGTACATGAATGCTTTCGCATTCATAACGCATAAGGAGTGCTCAGTTGTCCTCGGATGTTTAAAAAATTATCATTCCTTATACAATCGTACAAACCCACAGTGGGGTATATAGGCCAAGTACTTTCGATAGTACAATGACAAAATAAATAAAATACGCACGAAACCAGCCCTAAGTACCAGAAATCAATGTGTAATAGGCTCTAGAACCTCACATAAGCAAGAAGAAATAAAAAGGTAACTTTAAAAATCATTATTAGGTTAAAGGAAATAAATGAGGTATAAAAGTCGCAGTTTCGGCCGAAAGGCGGAGCAGCGAGTGCGATAGCAAATTAGTGGACAGCGCTATACGAAGTAAGCATAGCAGTGTTCGGCCGTATAAACTTGTAAACATAGGCATACTAAGTAAATTAACAAGCATGGTGTCACGCGCGCACAAGCAAACATGAACACATCTCAATCGATGACCGCGGAAACTCGATGTCAAAACGCTGGGGTGAGGCAGCGCGGGGCAGCAGCGAGCGAATAGACCCTCGTGCTGCCGCTCGCACCAACGCGAACTAAGTCGCGAAAACACAGCGCAGGGCGGACTCCGTCCCCCGACGCAGATGGCTTTCAAGAGTAAGCGCGCGGCCGCCCATCGTCTTTCGGAGTAGAACGCCCCCCCCCCCCCCCCTCCTCCCTCCATACCCTCCCAGGAGCGCTGCGCGCGACGGAAGACGGCGCGCGTATTTGCCGCTTGCCTCCCTTGCATGTGCGAGATTGAGCCATGATTGCCGGCTCACCCTCGCAAGCTTTCACTCGCACATACAGCATACGGCGTGCGACAACGATTTTATCGCCCTTGCACTTTATACGGAACCTCACGGCGACGGCGGCGACGGCGATGACGGCGACGGCAGAAATGCGTCTGGAGTGTCGATATAATTGCTATCGCAATAAAAAGTTATTGTGAGGTTTTGCGTGCCAAAACCGCGATCTGTTTATCAGGCACGCCTCAGGGGGAGACTGCGAATTAGTTTTGACCCTGCACCTAGAGTTTTTTAACGCCCACACAATGCACCTGTACACGAACATTCTTGCATTCCACCCGTGCGCATCGGAATGCGGTCGCCGCATCGGAATGCGGTCGCCGCGGACGGGATCAAACCTCCGACCTCGAGCTCAGCAGCGCAACGCCATTATAACCACTAAGCTAACGCGGAGGGTAAATGAATGACGTAAACGGTAAATAAAATTTTCAGCTCAATGTCATTTTATTTTGTGTCATCGAATTAAGTTGACTCGAACTAGATTCACTGAATAAAATTTCATTCGCCTTCGAATGTTTATTTCAACCAATGTTTACGTATGTGTGTAATGCGCAACGATCCTGCGTTCAGAGTGAGGTTTGCGCATTGTGACTTGCCTTGTTTCACGTTTCCTGTTGTAACAAATTATAATGTTGTTCTTTTGGCCCCCGCCCCCTATCATAGCTGCCAAATGGACTGCTGTCAGTACTATGTAAACAAAAAATTAATTGGAGGATGCTTAAGCTTCGCGTTTAAGAGTGGAACGCGATAACATTCAAATATTCCTGAATGCTTGTCAGGCAGCTGCGGCTTTCTTTTTTCTCCACCTTCGGCTCTGCGCGGCGCGACAATTTTACGCTGCCGTAGGGTGCCTACATGCAACCATGTAGGCACCCTACGCTGCGGAGGAGGCGAACGCCATCTGGATGTGGTATTCGCAAGTAACCTACTTGAGCGCGCCGCTGTTGTTATGGTATACAATTGCTGGAAAAGGGGTTTGTGTTTGAGTTTCCTCGTAACAGAATTACTGTTTTCTCGTACATTCAAATTACAATCCGACGCTATCATGTCTGTAGGTTGTAGTTAAGCCGTACTTTATTATTTTTCTGACGGATTTTACTTTGAGAAATTCAATTTGTTTTTCTCGAACCCCTTGCGTCATCCGGAGGTCCTGAGTGGTCGGGGTGGTTTGGGATCATTATATCCGCCACGGATACCAGGGACACCGATGCGTATACACGGAAGCCGGCGCCGACACCAACGCCAACGCCGGATTTCTGCGACACGGGGCCCTTAACGCTATCGCATTAAAGCTGTCAGGAACTTATTTCATGTCGGCAGAATAATCCATGACTGTAGATACGGCGCACAAACTAAGAGACAATTATACATGAAGGCACAGACACAAGCGATAGGCTTCGTGAGCAGTCCAATGACAATTAGGAACTAATTTCATAGACTGCGGTTGTCAGCCTGTCTTTCAAAATTGCACGGTGATCGCCAAACATGTGAACCAGACGACAAGAGAGATAATTAAAGTGAAAATGAGACATCCACCCAATCGTAGCAATTGCTACAAAGGAAACCCATACGGCTTCCTCGAAAGAAAAGCCTCACATTTGAAGAAAAATTCGTCATGTTCCGGGACTCGAACCCGGGACCACCGCCTTTCCGGGGCAGCCGCTCGACCATACTTGCCTTTTCTTCGAGTTGTCAATGAGTTCGACTTCGACCTGCCATCTGCTAGCCGCTTGGTTAGCTCACATGGTAGAGCGGCTGCCCGGAAAAGCGGTGGTCCCGGGTTCGAGTGCCGGACCAGGACGAATTTGTCTTCAACTATGAGGCTTTTCTTTCGAGGAACCCGTATGGGTTTCCTTTGTAGCAATTGCTACGATTAGGGTGGATGTCTCATTTTCCCTTTAATTATTTCTCTCCACCTATCGGGTTTCCAGTGAACTATTACGTCAAGAGAGATAATTGAGGCTACAGAAATTCATCACTCGGGAAGCCAATGTTTTTCCTCTGCATCGATAGGGTTGAAGCAAAAAGTGCTAAATTATCTTGCGCTAGGTTTGCGGTTATAAGTGAATAAATTATCTCGACCTGTACGTCATGTTTGACGAAATGCGGTTATCGTGTTTCTTATCGCTGTTTTCTCTCCCTCGGTGCGTGCGGCGCGTGTTACCGAAACTTACAGTCGACTTGTTTTAGAGCTTTAATGCGTTAGCATTCTTTGGGCACTTAACGCCCTTTCCGGGGGCTAACTATCTATAAGCGCAGCTCGCTTGAGCGAGCTGCGCCATGAATGCACCGGGTATGTTCTGTTCTTCAATGAACTTCTCGCCAGCTTGGGTGACTGAGTATGTGCCACTTAATGTGCCGCAAGCGAGGGAACAATTCTCAGCGTTCGCACGCACCGGCACGCCGCGCATTTCGGAGGCCGCGCGTAGGCTTCGCGGCGGCGCCACTAGATGCCGCTGTGTGTTCACAGCGGCATCACAGCACACGCTTGACATACAAGCGTGGATCCGGTTGTTGTTTTTTTCAGGGGGGAGGGAGTAGGGTTCTGACTTTGAGTTGGTGATTGACGGCGGTGATTGCACGGATGCTTACGATCAATACCAATAATATTTATGATAGTAATAAAAATATTAATAATAATACATTTATTCGCCGCCCCAGTGAGCGCTCGGACGGCACATATATTTTGTTATGCAAGAAGCGTTGGCATTCGAGAATTAACTTTGAACACCTGTGGTTGCATAACATGCAACTAAAATCTCACTACTCGTTAATAGAAGAGTCCTTCACGCACTAAATGGGTGGTAAGTCCAAACACATGCCTCCGTACCAGTTCCGTCCGCAGTATAGAGCTTAAGCGCGTCACTGCATAGTATATGTGAACAGCACTGCTTATCATAAACGCTTTTCTAACTACAAACATATCATTCGGGTAGCGACACGGACAGATTTCAGCGAACTCTCCTTTGGGAATTTGTTATCTTTATCTGTATCATTTCATATTTTTGTATTCGTTTATTTATTTCATGATTTATTTATTTTGATCTGAGAAGGAAATTTTCAGAAGAGTAAAATTGGGTTGGATTGCATACGGATGGCATTGCCAAATCCTGACTGGGAGCTTACCACTGTCGTTGAAAACAAAAGTGTACAATCATTGCATTCTACCGGTGCTAACATATGGGGCAGAAACTTGGAGGTTAACAAAGACGCTCGATGAACAAGTTAAGGACCGCACAAAGAGCACCTTGCTTAGTGCGTGTGAATGACCTACACTCATGCCTTCTCTCTCTCTTTCAATCCACCTCCTCACTTGTAGGGTAGCAAACTGGACAAAGTCTATACCTCGCCGCATTTACCTCCTCTCTCTCTCCCTACATCTATCGCAGTCTGCAACTATTGCAGAGTGCATTCCAGAGGCCGCCCCCACCGGAATACAGCCGCCGCGCAGGGAATCGCACCCGGGACCTCGCGCTCAACATCGGCACGCGGTAGCCACTGAGCCACTGCGGCGGGGACATCCGAACGTAATGGTGACGTCAGCGATAGAAACAAAAATGGTGGGTTAAATGCAAACTGCGTTTGAACATATAAAGTACAGTACATAATAATCATCTGCAACAAATAGTTTGCTGTTTTGCTTGCGGCAGTGACTAAGTCCTTACACATCGCAATTGCATCTTGCGAACGCAAATATCAATGTGTATGTTTTATAGCTAGAGTAACGATGTCGTTTGCTTTGAGACAAAGGGCAGCTGCTTTATAAACGTTAGTCGACCCCTTATTATAATTTTTTTTGCTATGTCATTCGCTTTTTTATTGTTGTTCTTATTTTCCATTTGCTCAGTTGAAACGTATCAAATGTTTCGTTCGATGTGTACTTAGAGCCGTCTTGG
The DNA here is from genome assembly GCF_013339745.2 of Dermacentor silvarum. Lineage (NCBI taxonomy): Eukaryota > Metazoa > Arthropoda > Arachnida > Ixodida > Ixodidae > Dermacentor > Dermacentor silvarum. Next base: position 17,556,058 of record NC_051160.1, on the reverse strand, counting down.
CAATACGAGAACTGCAGTCATGACCGGAGGCTTTTAAAATCCTGTGTTCCCTCCATTCTGTAAAGCCAGTAAGAGATAAACATATATTTTCATTTTCGGGCTGCGCAACAGCAAAATTAACATAGCGCGTGGCTAAGTAATATTTAAAATAGAAGCAAAAACAAGCTCGCCTAAAATAAAATATGCGATACCTTCTTTTGTATGCGTTTTCGATATCTAGCGCTGCGCTCGTTAGATCAGACAAATCGTTAATCACCCGTGAAAGTTCTCATGCACAAGTACGATTGTCAATGCAGAAAACATAACGTCACATTAAGGCACAAAAACTCCAAGTGAAGGCAGCTCCAAAGAACGTTTAATGTGAACGAATATTGAAGTCTTACAAGTAATAAAAAAAGTCATACAAACCAAAACACAAACATACGCACACACGCGAGTGAAAGAAGTCTCAATCGATTACAGCGATTGCACTTGTACGAGCAGGAGGCATCCGTGAGCCATTGCAGACGACAATGAACGACGTCAAACATTTCCGTTCTTTTCTTTTCTGCCAATCCAACTTCCTACACCAGTGAAATATGCAAATGATCTCGCAGAACCAGAACCTAAAGAAATAAAATCCAATCACGAGCGCAACTTCAGAAGTGAAACATACGGTAGCTAGCTAACCCTCTACACGCAGTACCTCTGTGTTCCTAATCGCATTACCGTCGAGAACGATTGAAACACGTTAACAGCCACGTTTTCCTTCTTCAATCTTCTTCTAATCTGCTTCGTAGCAATCTCAATGTACTTTTCCGCTCTGCAACTTCACAAATGTACCCGCGCATACACATGCCTTTATTTCAAATAGCGAAAATCTCCGGCAGCGATTATCTGGTCGTTAGATTCCTTTCTATTCTTTTAAAATCTGAGCGCCAGTCGACCCCGTGGTCTTAGATTAATAAAAGCGAAAACGATAACACAAAAGGATTAGGGGAAGAGATCAGAGCACCGACTGCGGGTTGAATTATAACGAGCCAATTAAAGAACAAATATATGCACCCGGCCTCGGTTCGCGCAAGGATAGCGCAAGAAAATGAAATAAAGAAAAATGTCACACGACAAGGCTCAGTAAGACAAAAAGAATGACATGTCCCAACGCGGCAGCGAAGCCACTTACGGAACAATTTAGAACTGAGCAAGGGACAAGTACCAAAAAATGGCCACCAGGGGGAGTGGTTTCTCTATTGTTTCAGAGCTAAGCCTTTCTTTTCGATTCTTCCACTGTTCTTTCTTTTCTCTCTCTCTCTTTCGTGTCCTTCTTTTTCTTATTGTTACGTAGTCTCAGCTTTTTTAAACACGCCGGACATTCTCTTTTTTAATTCCTGTGCACGTTAAAAAGAAAAAGGAAAGAATAAATCATACAAGTGGTCATAATAAAGCGGAGGCACTAAAGAGACGGGCTGTCCAAAATTACTTTTAAAAATGAAAGAGAAAAAAAAACGGAAAAAAATAGCTCGGAGAAATTTGTACTGGGCTTGGTAATCGTATTAAAAACTTTCGTCTGCATGTCGAGGCAGCGCTATCGAAAGGTTTTTCATTATAGCGAGGCAATGGATTGTTCCCCTTCGCTTTAGAGTGCACGTCAAGCATTGCTTGATGGCTCATAGCTTTCCACTTACAATCCCTGGTCCGACAAGTCCAATTTCCATTTGTTTCAAACTGTCTGAGACGTTTAAAAAAAATAAACTAGCGAAGCTGTGCCGGTGATTATTCACAGTATACGCGACGCTTCGTTCGTAATTTTTTATGACCTCGTGTGAGCCTGAAGTACTTTGGAGCAAAAAGAAAAACAGAACGAAAAAGAAAAAAGAACGAAAAACAAGAAAAAAAGGAAATAAGATGGATAGTGTGAGTACTACCAATAGCTGCGCTTTGTTCGTGCTGCTCAGACCGTACGCAAACTGGCATGCTCGCGTTGGCACACAAACGGAAAAAGAAAAAAAAGAAGCGCTGAACATAAACATGCCCCCCCCCCCCCCTCCCAAGCTCACACACAAACATAATCTGCAGTATTCAGCGCACGGTATGCTAAAGTACTGCTTTTGCTATGTTGATTAGTACTTCACGTTGTGCGAGGAAGAGCAAGTTTTGACAGGAGGTTTAGCCTTAGCTTCGCTTCAAACGTTCTAATTGGGAATACATTCGAATCGCAACGATCAAATTTAAACCTGTAATTGTATGCCCGGTTTCAGGAATATATTATCTGTGTATTCAAGCTCAACTCCATTGCGGCTAGCGCTTTTAGCGGCAACCTCTGGTAATTGTATAGACGAGCTCGAATAGTTTCATTGTAGAGAAAATAGGGGCCCCAGTGCATGACATGCATACGTACATGGCTTTCATAACATAAGTGAAGCATAATTCCCCAGGACACTTTGAGGGGCGAGTCGGTGCATTTTTGTTAACATGCCCGACTTCACGAATAAACATAAACCACAAAAGTAAACATGAGTAGCATGAGCGCCCATGCCGTACACGTTCCCTTGTATTGTTCGTGGTCATTCGCAGTCAGTCATGTTAACCTGATGGAGGCAGAACGCAAACAAATCCTCGTGTACTCAGATTTATGCGCATGTTAAAAGCTAATTGCAAGGAAACTTCACTTTGGCTAAATTGGTTATAAATGAATGGTATGTACTATTGAAGCAATCTTGACAAACGTGCAGGGCTGGTAATTGTGTAATCTATTTTTTATTAGAACCTCTTAAATCGCACCTAAGCTAAGGAGCCTACTTGCAAGCGCTTGCATGTAGGCTCCCTAACCTAAGAAGGCGACGCCTGCCCCTGGTGGTGGTGAGCGCATATGATGAAACGCGTCACCTCTGAGATTTTTCAGCGCGCCGCGGAATCTCGGAGGTCATCGCGAGGACCCACGCGTTCTGGGTCATGCGTCACTTCCGGCGAATGGCGATGGCGCCGTTTTTTTAAGGATAGTTTCGGTATCAAAAAGAGCTATTCTTGCGACCTTCTTGTTGCGCATCTATACCTATTTCTAACGTAATATTTCGCTCAGAAACCTTTCGTTATCTACACTAATTGAAATTAGGCTCTCTTACGGGATCCGAAATTTTGATGCGGTTGGCCTTTAAGAAACTTCGGGTGGGGGAAGTTAATCCGGAGAGCACTGCTACGGCATCTCTCATGGCACGTTTGTTGCCATGTGGCAATAAACGACGTAGCTCGATTAAATTTGATAATAATACTAACACAGATGCAGCGTGGTGATGCGAGATAAGGAAGCCAATTTTGCGAGTGCCATCTCAGTTGGGAAACCTGGGGCTCGCTTATTCGGCTTTCATGTCGTCAACTGCGCCTCTTAAAGTGGAGAGAGTGAAGCCCGAGGTCACACAGTTGCCGGTATAACTCAAGCGGACGAACGAAGAAGACCAAGACGTCGAAACATATTAGCACTACTCCTTCTATACGGCCATATACCAAAGCGACGTTTCCGACACGGCCAAGTCTGGCCGAGTCAAGCCAATACGCCCCCGTTGCCGATCAATAGCGCGAGACGCAGTTTGTAATGAAAGACAGAAAGAAGAGAATTCGAATGTCGAACGGGCGAGCGAGGTATGACGGAATGGCTGCTGTGAAAAAAAAAGGAACAGAAAAATATGTAACAAGCAGGGAAAGAAACGAAAGAGCTTTACACTTGAAAAATAAAAGCTCTGCTTGTGAGGAAAGCTCGGCGGTAGCGTCGGGCTGCAACAGCGGTGGCGTTGTGCTAGATACCTCGCGACATCAGCCTCGGTTCGAACGACAGAAAGGGTTTCCTTTTTTTTTTCTCCTGTCTCTCTCTCTCTCTCACGCTACCCGTTCGTCCAACGAACCACCAGTGGATGCATTTCTCTTTCACACAGCGTCCCTCCTTTCCCGATCGGTTCCCCTTTACCACCCCACCTTTATCAATCCAGACGAGAAGAAGAATTTGGGGACCTCCCTGTTCCCGACTTACACTGTTCCCCCTTCCTCCGATGCACGCAATAAATATAAAGAAAAGACCGAAGAGACGCTGAGGAGCGCAGAAAAAAGGCCGGCCAGGCCGGCAGGTCCCCGAACATGCAAATTCCATCAACGACGCGTTCGTTTCTGTCTCATTTTCGTTGTTACCCTTTCTTTTTTCGTCTGCTTTGTGACCCGTTTTTCGTCTGCTTTTCGTCTGCGCTTCGTCTGCTTGCCCCCCCCCCCCCCCCCCTTTATTTTTTTTTAGCCGTAGCGTGTTGGGCAAGACGACGCCGCGTTACATCCAGAAAGGGAAACGATGGGGACGGTAGTTGGAATGGAGCTGGGAGGAAAGGAACGATGAGGGATAAGAGAGGGACGGACGGACGGCTGCCGCGCGTCGTTCTTTTTATTTTCGTTTGTCGTCTGCTCTAGCGCGTCGTCTGCTGTTGTCGCATCGCACGCGAACGCAGCGCCAGCCTGCGGAGGAGCTACGCGTCCTCCTTTTTTTGCCCTTACTACGTGCCTCCGCTGCTCCTTTCGCGTCCCGACTTGGGCCGTTATAAAGGAGTGGGCGTCAAGAGAAGAAGAAAAAAAAGAGGTGCTCCCGGAGAAGGCTAGTCCTAGCGGCGCGTAACCCCGTATAACGAAGCGCGCCCTGTACACACCAGCGCGCTTGCTGCTCGCCCAGCCGGTGTCGTCCTGTGGCGCCCCCTACTTCCTATACCACCGCCACATTCCCCATACCCTCCGACCTTTCACGAAGGGAGAGCTCTCCACGTTTCTCTTACCCTTTCTTCACCGCATTTCCAGACGCGAGCCCCGCTTATAGACGTTCCTATATTACGTCCCCTTTGAGAGGTCTCCAAGCACCGTGTAGCAGATGCTACCCACACGACGCCTTTGCGTTGCCTCTCGAGTCTTTCTTCTGCCGCTTGTTTCTCCGCCCTTCCTTTTGTCCTTTTTTTTTCTCTTCTACATTGCCTCGAAAAGAAAGGGTTCAATCCCGGCAGCCACACGCAACTGCTGCTACGGCCACGGCCATATCTGGCTGCGTGACAAACAAAAGACACACAAGAGAGCCAGCCTCAAAGCGAAGCGAAGGTGCGCGGACCCTCGCCGCCTCTCAACTTTTTTTCTCATCCCTTTCGCCACGCCCGAACGCCTGAGCGTGTCTACTATACAGTTGGCTTCAACTTCGGCCGGGCTTCTGTCGGCTCCCCAACCTTCCGTGCCTTTTCAGCCCGCCTGAGCTGTCGTCTGCTGGTTCCAGTCGTGGCGTGCATGCTCTGTCGTCTGCTCGCGGGCGATATTGGACTCACCATTCTCCTCTCTCGTTAGGCTTAGCGACGAGCCCGAGCAGACACGTACGGGGGCGAATCGGGAAAGGAAGGCGGCCGTTTTTAGGGACAGCGCGCAACTACTATGCGTGCTATACATGCGGGAGAGGGGAAAGGGGGGGGGGGGCGCAAGGCTCAACAGAAAGTGTGGGCACGCCTCGCGCTGTCGCGACCGATTGGCCGCCCTTTCGGCCAATGTTTTCTTTATTATTTCTGTTTGCTTCTAGCCACTGGCTTCCTTCCACAAGACTCGAGAAGCGAGATCGAGCTCTGCCTTTTCGATCAGAAAACTAAGAAGAAGGAGAAAATGTACTGAAGGCAGAATAAAAATCAGACCCCAGACCCACACCACGCCTACAGCGTCGCACGTCTCGGAAGCGTAGAGGCGAAGAAAACCCTTCTATCCCTTGCGCCGCCGCGCCGTAAGTTGTGGACCGTGCCGTGCCTTCCTAAACAGGTCTACGCTTGTTTATTTTGACTCCCGAGGCATCGAAAGGAGTGGAACCCCTTTGTTGCGTTTCTTTGATTACTTCTTGCTTTTTTTCTTTTTTCACGTCTCCGCCGTCGCAGGCTCCGTTACCTCCACAACGCGAGTCGCCGATTTCATTCCGGGGCTGCTTTGCTTGCTTTGCGCGTGCGCACTTTTTTTTGGTGGGACGGACCCCTATAGCGAAAAGATGCATGCGTGGTGCGACACTGATAGCTGGTTCGGAAACGACGATGAGCAATGCGGCGGTGGCGTTGATGTGCGGGAGTCTTTTGTGACCACGTCTGTCTGTCTTTTCCTTCCTTCTTTCTTTCTTTCTTCCTTTCTTTCTTTATTTCCCTCGTCTATCGCCATACTTTATGCTCGCATTAGGAGCAAGCGTGGCATTCGCTACGAGAAAGACAGAAAGAAAAGAACGAGGCACCCGGTTCCGTCAGCGTAGGGTTGAACGTGGCGTCACCGCCTCGCCTGCCGGCCCGTATCGGTTTTGCAAGCCTGTTTGAGCCGTTCTCGCGGGAGCTGTGAGCGCACGAGTAAGTTGCGTGGCAACTGCGCCTGCAAGTCTTGGGGACAGAAAGCGAAAATACAAAAAAAATGAAAGAAAAAGAAAGCTTGGGGCCTTGACGTGGGTGACTCGTGGTTTGTGACCGTCGTTATCCTCATTATCGACAAGTCATTATGACCACGTTCTGCCCATTTCTTCTACCTAGCGGATTTCGGCGGAAATTATTGGCATTATCAATGCCATCACAAAAAAAAAATCAGCAGCCCTTCCCCTGTCGAGGACATGGGAGTAAGCGAAGCTTGTCGTGTGTTTCTTCGGTGTTTCTCCGAACGAATTGCACTGACGAGTACCACGTTGTGCTCGAACCACAACCGGCCACACGCACTGCAGGTGGCTGCGAAGTTCCGGTTGAGAAACTCGCGTTGAAACCTGGCCGTCGCACCGGGGAAGTTGGCGCTAGCATTCACGAGGCGTGCATCACCATTGTCGGGTTCCTGGTGCGCAAGACGACGTTGATGTTTCGCCTGGGCTTCGGAAGCCGTCACGCTAGAATCGGCACGTCCACGACGAGCCCTTTCCCGAGCGAGTTCGCGGCGCCACTGCTCAAACACAGCCTCCTCCTCGGCGGAACGCACCACGCGGGGTTTCCTATCCGGACGCCGAAACAGCTGATCTCAGGCGAGAGAAGCCCGGTTGAGCGCGCGCCAACTCCATGTTCTTCCCTTTCCCTCCCCACCACACACCAAACGACCTTGATTGGTCGCGCGCGTCACGTGATCCGGCGCCGGCGCAGATTTCCCCGCACCTGCTCTTTCTTTCTTTCTTGTCCCTGGCTCATACGCGCATATTAAATGCGGGTATGCGCCACACGTGAGCTTTTGCATGCCAACAGCTCCATCGAAACTTGTGAACCAATAAAGATTCGCTTAAAAAGATTTCCCAGCCCAGCAGACACGGACAAACAAGAATGCACACTCACATCGCTGTCCTTGTCCGCTGGTTAAAAATTCACCGACGATTACGATACTCTCCTAATGCGAAATTTGAGCGTAGCTCTATACGTGTTTTCATTTCGCGATATATTGGCTGGCACGGACAATCTGTCTCGTGCGGCACGTTGCAAACGGAGCGAGGTGTGGCGCGACTGCCTCGCTGATCTGGAGATCGCGAGAGCCAGCGCGTGGTTGACGCATGGGCACAATTCGCAGCAGGCGCGCCGCAGGAGAACCTGCCAGACGACGCGCGCTACTCTGGCGCCATCTGGTAGTGATCGCCGCTGCACTAAGCTTTTCTTCTCACGCTTTCGCCATACCCTCCTCCTCCGCTTTCCTCCTCGCGCTCTCATATCTCTCGCCACTTTTTTTAATCCCCCGCTGCGCTTCGCGTTCGCTCTTTCATGCGCTGCATCTTTCATCGCTCGGTTAGGCCGACGTTCGCCGCAAGAACGGGCGCGTAAGAGCTGCGCTCTAAAAAACTTTGGCAATATCGCCGGCCTATTTAAGTCCACTCCGGGAGGATGATCCTGCTCCTGGAGATCCCCAATCGCATAACAAATAAAAAAGCAAAGGTGAGTCAGAAATTTCGTATTTATTTAATATTGTTAAGAGATAACACAAGTCACTGCACGCAAACCGCAAAACTCTTTATATCGTTCTGCGCATGAGTATTTTGAATACATTATTTTAAAGCGAACGCAAGGGTTTCGCATATGTTCGCGTATGTGAATGTTCACTTCTATAGAAGATCGCATCCGGATAATTTTCTAATGCTTCATTTGAAATCTGTACAGTGGTTAAAAATAGGAGAGGTAACATTGAATTCGCTATTAAGCAACAACTGCTTCTCATGTTTGGATTCGAATATTGTCATGTTAGTATGTAACAAGAACCTTTCCCGTCGAACAATTATTCTTGTTTTGCACTTTTGTCGAGGCAGGTGCGTTTAGCCACAACCGCCTCTTGAAAGCGATTCACTTGCCCCCTTTCATGCTCCGCGAGAGAGTAATTCATTTCGTTAGATTTTAGGGGTATTATTGAGAAATAATTTTTTTTTCTTTCAGCGGAGTATGCGTTTGTGCTATTTGAACGAAGTTATGCGCGCACCGCGAACTATAAAGTTGTTCTCGAGAAGATGGCGCAGTGTCCGCCACGAGAGCGTTGCTGCTGCCGCAGTAAATCAGTTCGCAGTATATAGAAGGAATCGCCGATGTCTGCCGAATTTTATTTTTGCGGACTCTCATCAATCACTGCAGGCAACCTGTGTAAGGATATATAAGCCGCGTGAGGCAAACAAATTTCCCCTGGCGGCACGTTTCTTTCTCCCGACAAAGTCCCCGTGCATTTCGCTATAATACGAGGGGGCTACACACCATCGGGCCTGCGCTGAGACACTTCCTGTTATGCCTTGGAACTCACCGTCATCGCGTCATTTTTCTTTTTACGCTCTCTCTCTCTCTCTGTCTGCTCAACCTCCTTGTCTGCCTAGTTTACTACTGCAAGCTGTCTCCAAAGTGTAGGAAGCAAAAAGAGAGAGAAAAAAATCTGACTTGTCCGAGCTAACAATAACGTCTGAGCAGAGACCGCGCAAGAATAAGCGAAAGAGAAAAAAACGCGCCACCCTGTACAAGGAGATATCGGTATATACGGCCGCCAACACAGGAAGGAACGCGAGCGTGATACGCAAAATAGGGGAGACGAGCGCGGGCTATTTTGCATGGCCTGGAATGGCGGCGAGGAGAGAAGGGAACAAAGGGAAGAATTGGGGAGAGCCGCTCGCCGTGTCGTGTAGTTGCGTGCAGCAGAGGCGATGATGCCTACCAATAAGACCAGTCGGCTGAGCGCCAGGAGAGCGGGCACTCGAAACAGTACATGACTTCGTCGCTTTGTACTCCTTTGACGTTTGTACACGGATTAGTCGGTGTCTCGATAGACAATCCGAGCAACTAACAGAGCGTGTTGAAATGCCGTTGCTTATCCAAGCCTGTGATGCACGATTACTGCAATCGCTATAGACTGCTGGCAGCGAATAACTTGACAACAGGGAGCTTTAGCTTCGCAACATGGGTTGTGTACAAATACACGCTCCGGCGAGGGCTCCGTGTGGGTAGCGATAATCTCGGAGGTCATGCTCTTAATGGTTGCTGAACGCCGGAAGCAAATTGAGAAGCCGGAAACACGTCATGAACGCTATGTTTTAGGGCTTCACCTATTGCTGCGACCAGCCGTGCGCAAACACGGTAATCCTGTTTTGTATACCTAGACGTTGCTTGTTGCCCGGCGGAAAAAATTACCGTACCGTAGGGCGGTGTTTCCATACGGTAATGCAGCGTGACTAAATCTCGCCATTATGCGTGAGGAAAGATTTACCGCAGTACTATGTGCTTTACTGTACGGTAACGCGGCATGGCTAACACTAGCTCTCTGATTCAAGAACGCCGCCGAATAGCAAGTGCATGCGAGTTCACTAAAACTTATATTACAGTGATTTAGCTTCTCCCTAAATGCATTACCGTTTGCGGAGTATCAGCTCACCGGAGTCACGAATGGTAGCACAGCGTCAGTTTGTGACGCTTTGCGCAGCTATAGTTTTGTGTCATTCCAACCACTTCTTTTTTAAGGGGTGTTCTCATCGAAGAAAAAAAAATAAAAACGCATTGCAGGTTAATGATTATGTCACTGTCGACGCTTTACACAAGTATATAGCTAAGTATAACATGGTTGCTTGCTGTTCTTTGTCTTCCATGGTTAAGCTATGCGCCACAAGATGGCGTCAGCAATGCGGCCGCGCTATAGGGAGCCTACATGCAAGTTAAACAGCACTTGCATGTAGGCTCCCTAGGCCGCGCTAACTCAAGCGTCTCCGCTTACTCGATATATATTACGCAACTTGCAATACATTTACGGACAGGCTAACTATATCTATTAGCATACAGTTTCTGGCTTAGCGTTGCTCTTACCGCCACTAGCTGCCAGGTTCTCCCTGTGCATGCGCGTGTGGATTAGTCAGCGCTCGCGCTTTTGGCGTCAGCCAGCGGCCGTGACGCTAATGATAGTGCGATAGCGGCACGCTAAAACGCCCTAATTGCTCACTGTAGTGGTCACGGTAGCAGTATAAAGTGGTTACAGCATGATGAAATGCTCTGTAGTGATAGGTTTAGGAAGAGGAATTGCGCCTACGTCAATACGGTGCTACACGTGCCGTTGTTACACGCAAAAAGCAGTAGGCGCGCACTTTTGAGACACAGTGTACCAGCACGGTTTGTAGTATATAGAGTGGACGTACTATATCGTGTATAAGTACACGGGAAAAATCACAAAGGAGTAAAGGCAAACGTCAGCGATCATTGCGACTACTTACGGCGCGGAGCCATATACCAGAACGCGCTGAAATAATTTTTATTGCAACGATAGGCAATGCTGTGTTTATCTCATGACGTAAACGTCAGTAACACGTAGAAATCTTAGTGGCGTTTCTTTTCCGAAAAGAAGTGTAGTCCAATTTAAGCAACGTTTCTAACGCATGGCTGATCACAGCGTCGCCAGGAAGTCGTCATCAACGTTGCTGGCCCCGGTGCAACGTCCCGGTATTTAGGCATATGTCAGCGCTGGTACGTCAGCGCTAGTACGTCAAGACCCCATGAAAGCTGTCCGCTTCGGTTTACAGCGCAGGAAGTTCGATCCTATACTACACGTTATTTGCGTTATGCGTTACCGCTTTCCAAGATGTACACCGCCGCGCAGTTTTGTAAGTGGCCACGAAGGCGCTATACCCCTGAACTCTCTTCAGGACGCACGAAGGCTACGTTTTGTCCTGTAGCACATAATCCCGGCCACGGATGTGGCATTCGCGCGTTTTGCTTTCGCCGCTGCTGCTGCACCGAATTAAAACGGGGAAACAGAGGCAGCGTGGTCATAGCAAGGCAGTCCGTGCCGCCGCCTTCTATGGGGCAGCGGCGCGGACAAGACGAGCTCCCTCTACCGGAGGGTGTTTTACTTCTCGGACAGGGGCGCATCATTATTTATCCAATGACATGCCTCCACTTCCCCCCCCCCCCTCCCCCCACCACCACCCTGGCAATCGACGATGCTGTTATGCGTACGTATACGCGCACAAGCGCAGTGGGGCTCGCTCGCTTGTATACTCGGTCTTGCGTGCACGAGCTTGCATAATCTCGCCGGGGCATCAACGAGTAGGGGGAGGGGTCTCTCGACGGCATAGGGAAGGAAAAAGGGAAAGAACGAGGAAAATCGGGAAGAATGCTCGGGGGAAAAATAAGGAAAGTCGCGCGACACGATCGGTTCGGGCCTCTCGAGCGGTCACTGCATGCCGCGGAGTGTATGCATGCATGACTGAGGGCTTTGAAGAAAAGCGTGGTGAGAGAGAGGCGGATGGGGGGGAGGGGAAATGGGGGAAGTGAGCTCGTTTGAGAGGAGGCTCTCCTTAACAGGGAGAGTAGGTGGGGAAGGAGGAAAAAAATGAGGACATAACGTGTGATAAGAAGAAGCGAGTGCGCAGACAAGCCAAGACAAGACAAGCTCCTTTGACGAGGAGCATATAGACTATCTGTGGGGCGCACTGTATAGACTATCTTAAGGAAGCGTTGGTGTGGAGGCGACCATCACGGGTTTAATGTTACCATGTTAACAAGGCCATTATCTTATCGTGTAACAATGAATTCACAGTATTATGTGGCTCATTTTTATGAGTCGGAGTTGCATGCATAGACGCGTTCACTGTTTGTTTACCGTTCTAGCTCCTTTTCCCTGTGCCCTACAGGGCAAAATGTTTGCTTATAACAGCCAGGGAAACGAAACTGAGAGCTGCTGATATTGTACCGGCTGCGATCAAAATTCACTCCTGTAAGACCACTTACGCCAGTTTGATCAAGAATAATGAGCCTTCAAGCGAGGTACACTATCACGCCAAGATCGAGCGCGAAGTGGAGCCGGAAATTAAACAAGTAAAACACGTCTTACTCTAAATCACTTGAAGCTGCAACTCGTGTTCATGGCCTAAAAGCAGGCACTATATATATGCGCTATAAGCTAAATACGGAACGTCTGTGGATAGCTCACACTAGTGTAACATGTACAAGTGGCCAGTCTAGAAAAGAAAGTTCGAGCTGTTATGCATAGTTTACATTTCATTCCGGTGTGGTATAGTAGACGTTGCCAAGGTAGACGATATGGAGTCGCCCTCTCTAGCAGGTGGCAACCGAATAGAGGGAGCGGTCTTCCACGCGGAAAGATTAAGAAAGCGTTATATTTTATAACCATAAGGTTGCAAGTTAATACGTGCATGTAGAACCTGAAGCTTACCACCTCTTTCGTACGTCCATCGGTTCCTAGAGAAAGTGCAGGTACAGGTGAACGCCGTTACAGTGAACGCTCTCTAGTTCGAAATGACTGCATATAACGAAAGCCTCGTGGTCTGGCCCGCTTTCTATAGTACACCTGTACTCAGAGCCTCGCTATAACGAAGAATTGCGTGATGACTGGTGTGATGACTGGCTAATGCTACTAAATCCTTCTAAATGCAAGGTTACGTCAATAACCCGCCGTCGAAATTCCCTCAGATTCTCTTATGTAATATATAACAAGCCTATTCAACCAGTAAAATCCTTCAAATCCCTAGGAATCACTATTTCTCACGACCTTGACTGGTGGTTCGCATGTGAATAACGTTATATCATCTGCTAACAAAAAGCTTCGGCTTTTTTAAACGACACTTACCAAAAAGCTGATCCCCACGCAAAACTACAAGCATACAAATAGTTCATCAGACCTAAACTTGAATACGCTTCTGCCATCTGGTGCCCGCATGAAATTTGCCTCACTAACGCCCTTGAAGCCGTACGGAATCGCGCTACTAGGTTCGTTCACTCAGTATATTCTTACGACATCAACGTATCATCCTTAAAAGCAGACTCCGGTTTACCAACTCTTTCGTATCGCCGTCTCATCGCCAGCCTATCTTTATTTCGCAAATATATATATTTTTTTACAGTCCTCTCGCTCTTCCGCCATACATTTCACCAACGACACGAACATCACTTCCCACCGGTCGTTCATTAAGTGTCGCTCGCCCCTTTTCCTTTACCCTTTCCCTCGCGTAGTTGTAGACTGGAACGGCCTTCCTTACGACATCGATGCTATCACCAGTTCATCTGCATTCACGGAAGTGTCAACGATTATCTCACCTTAACTAATATTGTGTTAACTATTGTTGTAATCCCACCCCTTATGTAATACCCTCGTCTGGGGTCTTTAAGGAAAGAAAGAAAGAAAGAAAGAAAGAAAGAAAGAAAGAAAGAAAGAAAGAAAGAAAGAAAGAAAGAAAGAAAGAAAGAAAGAAAGAAAGAAAGAAAGAAAGAAAGAAAGAAAGAAAGAGAGAATTGCCTGTTTGGCCAAGTATTCTACGCGGTCCCTGGTCTCGTTTCGTTCTTTATGCTTCTAAAGCGAAATTACGCCAATGTGCTCGCACGTACTCTTGGATGTAACTTGGTGATATGTGCAGACTGCGGCAGTGTCCAGCAGTGTCCTTGAACAGTGGTGGGCAGAAACACGTCGAAGGAGGCGGTTGACAAAACCTTCTGTTGAAGACAGGTGAAGTGTCCTTGGCAATGTGTGTGCGCGCAAGGGTGGGCCAAGTGGGCACGTGACCTCTCCCTCCCCGTCCCCGGTAAATTGCGTCGATCGTCATCGATGGTTTTTGCACAATTTGTTTCTTCTCTTTTTTTTTTAGTCTTCTTATTTCATTACTTTTTATTGCCTGGCCGTCATAATTGTGGCCCCCTGTTTCAAAGGGACAGGCGCAATTTCATCATCATCAGCAGCAGCAGCTACCCGCAGTGGTGACTCGGTCAGCTAAGGTCAGCTAATGCGGCGGCCGCATATCGATGGAGGCGAAATAGAAAAACGCCCGTGTGCTTGCGTTGTATATAGTGCACGTTAAAGAACCCCAGGTGGTCAAAATTAAACCGGAGCCCTCCACTACGGCGTGCCTCATAATCAGAACTGGTTTTGGCACGTAAAATCCCAGGAAGAAGAAGCGCCAGCAGCAGAATCAGGACGCTTTCCTTGCTAAATTCTTAAATTTTATATGAATAAATTCCTTTAGTCATTCAAAATTTTCAAAAGTGATCCTTATTAGACTTTGATCATTGTTTTCCTTCAATCAGCCGATTCTTGGCCAATCCCCCATAGTGGGTACGAGCGACTCCCGAAGGCAAGCAAGCAAGCAAGCAAGCAAGCAAGCAGCAGCATGCACAGGTGTTTCAGCCACAAGTTAACCAACGCGCACCTGAAGCGGCAATGTATGATCAAATCATCAAGAGCAGGTACAGCCGACCCGAAAATTTTACGGGACACGAGTTAAGTTGCAGAACGAATGTGCATCTCTGCTCTAATAAGGCGTGGCGTTTCTAATTTAATGCGTTACTGTGTAGGCCACGAGAACCACTACCAACTAAATCTTTTGAATTCGAAGCTGTGTGCCCCCCCCCCCCCCCCCCCCTGCCCATGCAGGTTTCGTGGGAATGCAGCCGTTCCGAAAATACTGGGTCCCGTAAACTTTTGCGCTCGATTATACATCATCAGCACCGCGCGCAAGTCAGACAAGGTATCGAACGCTCTTTCGCTAGCAGTCTTATGCGAAGAAGCTGTAGATGTCTTAAAATTTTAGTTTCATTCTTCTTTGCGAGCACACGACACAGTCAGTGTTCGGGTGTACGAATGACGAGACGAATGTCGTCGACGAGTAAGAGCGCCGCTCATATTTTACGCGGCGCATGGTATACAAGTTGCTGAGGACGGATACTGTCTTCGGCTCGCAACGCATTCGCGCCCTATAGGTACGCACGCTGAAAACTGAGAGGACACTAGCACAAAACATCGCCTTTTCTTTCTTTCAGAGAAACTTGGAGAAAGGGTGAGCTTCTGTGAACGACGCGTCATATCGACCCCCATACATATATACTGTATGCAAACCTGCGCTCCTTGCGCCCGTCCTCCTCGTCCTCTCAGCGTTCTCAAACATACCATACATCTCGGCCGAAGCACGCGAACGAAGGGACAGTCAGCGGGGACACGAAAATCCTTTCAACCGGAACATCATCATCTAACTTTATATGCGCTCTGTCGTCTGAACCCGTGTGCGGGTTATCTTTATGTTGTTCCAGCTTTTTCCACTCCCCCTACTCCCACTTCTTTTTTTCTCTCTCTCTTTCATGTAAAGTCTCTTCTCTGCGGTACATTGCCAGCGAAAGTGTGAATGAAGCAACACGTCCTTCTTTTTTTTTTCTTGTTTTGCTAAAGACACAGAAACATCAAAATCCGTGTTATCGTAGTTTCCCTTGCAATGAAGGGAGTTTTATAGCTAACCACTTGTCACATTGTGAAACTCTCAAACGTGCCACAGATTCTTTTAAATTTAAGCTTTTCTCTCTCTTTCTCTCTCTTTCTCTCTCTCTCTCTCTCTCTCCATGCAGCTGTCTCAGTTTGCTGAGGGAAACCGTTCGTGTGACATTATAGAAGTACGGTGATGATGTCCTGACCGACCAATCAACCAAACCTTGAATTCGGACAAGCAGATCTTTTTCTTTCTTTTTTTATGCGTCACGCCTGCTTCTTCTGCCAGAGATACGTGATGATGATGAGGAGGAAGAGGTTCAGGAGGACGACGATGCTTACGACACAACACACACCAAGAAAGTTTGATGAAGCACACCTAGCAGTCATGGCAACCAAAATTAAACACGCGGCAGGTAATTTACAAAAGGCAACTCAATACACCTACGGTATATAGTGCGAAGAATTGGCAGAACGTTCCGGGGACGCCCGTATGCATTATAGTTCTATACGTGGCCACCACTGCCCGGAAGAACATCTTGGGGTGCTTGTTGGGTCGTGATCATAAAATGATAAGTTCTTGCGCCAATGCCCAACATTTCGTCATGTGTATTTTCTATGCGTCCTATGTGTCAACAATTTCTACGTGTCCTTTTTTCTGCGATGCCCCTTCTCATTGAGTGATCGGACAAGAAATGCGGCTGCAGAAATGTGACTTTGTTGGAAGGCTTTGTTCAACAAAACTTACGACAGCTTGGCACTGACCCCCGTATACAAAAACCTATATTTCCAGCGGGATGGAGCAACAGCCGACGCCACGCGAAACAGTGACTGTAGTTCGTAAAATGTTCGAAACTGTTATGTGATCGATTCGGCGAAAATGCTTAGGCCAGCTCGGTCGCCCGACTTCAGTGTACCAGACTTTTTCCTGTGAGGGCTCCGGAAAGACCGTGTGTTTCAGATGCATATGATGAGTATTCAACAACTCAAGAAAGCCACTGGTGGCGAAGTTGCCGCCATTGATGAGGACCTACGGAGGCGTGTGTACAACAACTTCAAGAAAAGTTCGCGACAATGCATTGGTTTAAACGGAGGTCATCTGCCAGACGTAGTTTTCAAAAGTGCAGTCTCTGACTTTGGGACCATTGCCTGTATATAATTTCTTGTAATTAATTGTATGAACGAATAACAAACTGAAATCGAAAACCATGATTTGATTGTGAAGCACGGCATATACCGGGGACTCCAGATTAATTTTGACGACCAGGGGATCATTAACGTGCCCCTAATGCACGGGACAAGGGCGTGTTTGCATTTCGCCTCCATCGAAATGCGGCCGCCGCGCGAAGGATTTCATCCCGCGACCTCGTGCTCAGCAGCGCACCATCATAGCCGATATAAGCCACCGGTGAAGGGCGTCGCCATACTTGCGCATGCATTTGCGCACACATTTGCACGGTAGAAAGCAGACGGCGGACAGAAACAGGTTCAAGCGGGAAATCCAGCGCCGACGAATAGGATTCACCGGCGGCTCTTCAAAGGTTGTCGCTACACTTAAATTTTTTATGTAAAGCACGCATAGGGACCTTAAATTGGAGATGATTTGTACGCCGCCGCGCTGCCATTATCGAGATCGGTCGCTCCGCTCGCGACGTTATAAGGAACGAAGGAAATGAATGTTATTGAATCGTTATTTCACTAATTAAATTCTGGGGTTTTACGGGCGATAAACACTATTCGTTTATGAGCCAAACCGTAGTCGAGGACTCACGGAATAATTTTTACCACCCGGGATTAATCAACTTGACGGTACACGAGCGAGCGTGTTTGCATTCCGCCCACATCGAATTGCGACCGCCACGGCCGGTTGGAAATGAAACGTTACGAAACACGAACCCAGAGGAAGCAGAGGAATCGGGTAAATAAGCGTCTAAGCTTTCTCACTTTCCTTACTTTCTTCGAATTCTCCCATCTCACCCTTTGGCTCGTTTTTATTGTTTGTTGCAGCTGATTAAACTGGTTTCGAAACGTAAATCAAGGTAAAATTGTAGCTTGGTTTCGTAAGTCGTGGCCAATGGCACGTAATATAAATGGGACTCAACATAGAAACTCATCATCATCAAACTGCATGAGGAAAAGGAAGAAGAAGGTGGCTTGGGTAAGCCAGTCAGTGCTGTGTCCTGTCCGCATTTATTTGCTTTAGAAGAAAGTAATATTAGAAATTGTTTTTCGCAAAACTTCGTCGATATCAATCCGTAAGCGTTGGCCTATATTTTCTTTCCCCTCTGCTTGTTTTTGGTAATCGTAATATTCGTTCCCTTGTTCACGACTGTCTTCGTGATATCAAACACTTCTTTTGTTACGCTAGCTCCTTACGTTGCTATTCAGAGCTCGTTAATTCATTTATCACTGATGTCCTTTGGACACTCCCCGAATCAGTAAATAATCGCGTCAGCTTCGTTTCTCGTTACGGAAACAATTATGGGCAAATTCTCCAACTGTGGGTGCTTGAAATGGGGTTATTTGGAAAACAGCAGCTAAGGAGGCATACGGCAGCAACGCCTCCAGTCTTGTCGAAATTAACTCTCGGAAGACAACAGTACTACGGTTCTCACCGTCCTTTTGTTACTTTTGGACGCTGAACTCAAGTTAATGAATGAATTTATATAAATCTGTGTTCGTTATTTCATAGGTAGAGAAAATATATCGATAAATTTACGGAAACATTTATGTAAACAATAAATCTGGAGTACAACGGCAGTACGTAGAAAATACAGAGTCAAATAATCAGCAAAAAACAGTGTTAAATCAAAAGAATCTCTATAACGCAAAACAACAAGTACATGATAAGATTTTAAGTAATAGGTATCGACAAAAAGTGGTAACAACTCCGTTTTAAAATGACTAATGAGTAAAGATGCTTAATGTGAGAAGAGAGGACATTCCCGTTATGCCTCCTGCACTTTGAGCGTATCATAGGCGAGAAAAAACTCCCACGTGTGTCAAATCTGGTTGCGTTAGCCCTTACCAGGTGATCATTCCATAAAATAACGGGTGAAATTAACTGATTTCTAGGTTTTAATGAGATAACTGCGAGATTAAACTGGACTAATTTCTGTATATTGAGCAGGCCACAGATTTGGAGTAGATGTGTAACATTAGAAGGTGTGTATGGAATGTTAGTACTCCAAAAGGTTGGTTCAGTGCGGATTGTAGTGGCAGTTGGATAGGCGATGCCCCATGATGAGCTGCAGTAATTGAGATGGCTGTGAATACAGGAGAAGTATAAGGTACGCAATGAATGAATGAATGAATGAATGAATGAATGAAACTATTATTTTCTTTTTTTTCCCCATCGATACTAAAGCACCTGCGGTGACTCCTTGGCTTATCTTGGGAATGTTCCGACTCGCTGTTCCTCTGCTCGTTCTGACATTGCTGGTGGTTCCGACTGCCACGCGACCGATGAAACGTGAGTGATTATTTAGATTTTCCCCCATATTGAGCTAGAACACTTGGTCTGGTCTGAATCGATGCGCTTTCCGCCATGACAGGACCCTTCGGCCAGATGTATTTTCGGGTTTGGCGTTACGTTATGAGGACATGTTTTTTTTTTTGTTTTTTTGTTTTTTTTTTGCCACAAATTAAGACTCTCACAAAAGGAAGGAACCTATACGAAGGCACGGGCGGCACTTCCAACTGATTTATTTTGGGTGTTGACCCAGTAATAAATAGGCATACACGCATGCGCAGGCTATTCACAAAGAATATCCATAGCCAGGAAACATGACCTAAACCATAATGAAATATGGCGTGGCACATTTGCCAGCGCACTGCAAGGCCTGCATGCAGTTAACCGACGCCTCCAAGAGATTACAATTCTCGTAGAAGTAAAGATTCAGGCAGCACGGGAGCTAATGGAAGCTTATTGTATAAAAAAGAGGAAGAAAAAAACTCAAGCAGTATTAGTACTACGTCCGTTATGCTTTACCAATCGGAGACTAGATTGTTCGACCGCTGGATATCTTAAGTTTGTGAATAGCCTGCGCATGAGGGTATGTCTATTTATTCCTGGGTCATCACCTAAAATAATTCTGTCGGAAGCGCCACTCGTGCCGTCTTCTGTGTTTCTTCCTGTTATGTGTCTTAATTTGCGTCAAAAACATGTCCTTCAGCAAACCCCAACTAGGCGAACAAACAGTTTTGTTGAAACGCGATATACATATCGAGCAGTCCCCGTCAAGCCGAGGTGTACGTTTATCCGTGCCGACTATAGCCACAGGTGTCTATAGACCATGAGAAAGGAAAAATGCAAACGAGTGAATATTGTCGCAGGTGTTTGAGTTGGACCCCCGTGGCCCGTGTAGAGCAAAGTTTTCTCTTTATTCTTCATATGACGAGGGTGAAGATGTGTGTGTGAGGAGGTGGGCTGAAGACGACGAAACGACGGCGGTTTGAAGGCGTGATGAAAAAAGTACTGAATAACATGGAAAAAATGTGGTTGATCCCTCTTATATAGGAATCGGTATAGAACACGAAAGTGAAACGTGTCTTCACAGAAGTAGTGTAATGTTTATTGCACATTGATATATAATGTCTATTGGTGTTTTGTGGCTAAAGCGCCCTTAGGCGTTGATGTACCCACGCTGACGCCTGGTGGCACGTCTCCTCCATCACGACTACCAACGTCGATGACCATGAGCAACCGTCGTGCATATGGAAGCTGCCCTACGCTGCACACGCTAGCACAACGCGAAAGACGAAGCACGTAACTGACACACTAATACAACGCGCAAGACAAAGCACGTAACTGAATCGTCACCGAGTCAAATCAGCGCGTACAGCGCGTCGTAATTGCAGCCTCCGCGATCAACTTCAGAAACATTTTCAGAGCTAATTGCGGAGGCCACGCTCCGCTGTGCTGAGTACGGTGAACGCCACCTAGGTAGGTGGCGTTGGTAGTGCTTCTTGATGCCAGCGTCCCTTCGAATGCTGGCATCGAGGCGTCGTAGTGCTGAGACCACCGAAGCGTTCACTGTCGGTGCGCGTTAGTGTCATAATGCAGTACTTCTCTTTTCTGCTCGTAGGCGGCGGCACCGCCCCGAGCAAGAGCGCGGGTACACGGAGGAGTGTTAGATATATAAGGCGCGTCTGTGTAGCTCTCTGCAAATGCGTTTGTGGCGCAATGGGTTAAACGCTCGGCGATCTATCGTCGCGGACCGAGAGGTCGTGGGTTCGATTTCCAAATTTTCCATGTTTGTGGAACTTTTTCTTCTGGTTTCTTTCTTTGTATTATGTTCGTGTACATTGTAAGCTGACGTATTTCCGTGACGGAAATACGTCAGTGAAGTCTTGGTGGACCCCGGCATAAAACACTTTCGTGTTAAAAGTTGGTACCGAAAACCCTGCTTTAGGGGTGTGCGAATACTAATTGTCGAGAACGAAACGAATACGAATCGATAAGTGCCAGAGGAAATCAAAACAAATGGAATATCGAATACTTTTCGAATAAGGAGCCACCGTTCGCACAATCGGTCTTCACATGTTAGATAGTTTGAAATATTAGGAAGCTTTATAAATAGGTCAGCCATTGTTAGGGTACGCTATCGGTCGAACGCACAAGAAAACACTACGAGAGTGTACAATATGACCCGAGCAGAGTTTGCTTTTCAGCCACACAAGCCGTTTGCGCACGCTATTTATAAAACTCCCCATCGATGACTATTAGAAATG
This sequence comes from Dermacentor silvarum, assembly GCF_013339745.2. Classification (NCBI taxonomy): domain Eukaryota; kingdom Metazoa; phylum Arthropoda; class Arachnida; order Ixodida; family Ixodidae; genus Dermacentor; species Dermacentor silvarum. Next base: position 17,534,659 of record NC_051160.1, on the reverse strand, counting down.
CGGGACTCAAATAGTATAAGAGACGCTATCGGACAAGCGTTCAAAAGAACGCAGAATAAATACAAAAGAACGCAACCCAAAACTCACAGGTGTCCTTAGCTATCGCCTAAGAGACACGAAGGCGAAAGCCTTGCAAAGCTTACTGTAATCCACCTTAATCCTCCTTCATCCACCTTAATCAACCTTAACCACCTTAATGCACCCTAATCTACCTTAATCCTCGTTAATACGCCCTAATCCACCTTAATCTAATTACTAGTCAATAATTATCCAACTTTGCTAATCATTATTAATCGCTTATACACGGCTGGACATGCTTCAATTGGTTCGCGTCTGGCCATCCTTGGGTCACGTGACTTTCTGTACCTCACAACGCGACCTTGAAACAAAGACCTAAGACTTTTGCCTTAAAATTTTGGTTTTATTGCGATAGCAATTATATGGACACTCCAAAGCAGATTTCTGCCGTCGGCGTCGCCGTCGTGGTCGCCGTGAGGTTCCATATGACGTCAACGGCGATGAAATCATCGCCGTGCTCTGGACGCTGTATGTGCGAGTGAAAGAGCACGAGGGACGCGCACTTTCATGGGGAGCGAACGCACGTCGGAGAGCAAACTGCGCGTTCTGCGCCGTGCTCCCTGAAGGACTGCAGAATTAAGCGTCTCGTTCCTCCTTTCCATATATAGAGAGCAAACGCAACTATTTCCGTCGCGCGAAAGGTTGTGGGGGGACGGGAGGGAGAGAGGGAGGGGAGGCGACGTTTAGCTGCGGCACCAAATACGTATATATATATATATATATATATTGCGAACGCGGGCAAAACGCCGACGGCGTCGACAACAGTTCTGCGCTTTGCTGGTGCTGCTGCATGTCCAAGTTTATACAGCTGATATAAAACTACTATCCTTACTCCGTATAGCTCTCTACTAATTTGCTATCGCAATTGGTGCTTCGCCTTTCGGGTGAAACTGTGACAAATTTTTTGGATACGCAAACTGCTCGGGGGACGCCGTTTTTAAGGCTCCCTGTCTTTCTCGTCTCATTTGCGCAGCGTGGTTCCGTCGCTGCCTGCTGTCCAACCGGCTGATGTGCGTCTCTCTGCTGAGGCAGCCGGACGCCTGTCGCGTGAACGCCGACGGCACCGACGACTGTCCCGCCGGACTCATGTGCTGCGAGGAGACGCGATGCGGCGACAGACGCTGCTTACGACAGCACCTCGTGTGACACCTGTCCTCGTCTGTGTCATCGTGCGGCGTCCATGAATCGCGTCTAACACCGAGCCCCGGTAGGCGGCGCCACGCGTGTGATGGCGTCGCCGCTGTGGTCCAGGACGGAGCGTTGCGCTTGCTGCGCCCCCTGTTAATAACAGTACGCGTCCTCTTCAACAATGGCAGTGCTTCGGTGGTTACGAATACTTTGATACGCGCGTCAGCATCTGCATCGTCGGCTTGGAGATGCCCTTCATCCTTTAGATTTTCTTGGGATAAATTCTATAGAGGCAGCGTGGGGACACGCACAAGATAAGGCTCAGAAACGTGTCGCGCTATATCTCAAGTCGATATCAGTGACCAGCAGTACCACATCGCCACACTGTCGACCTTAGATAGTCGTTTTCCGTTGTGCATGTTCAATTGTGTCCTTCCCCAAAAATTAGGCAACTCGCGACATTCAACTCGAAGCATCCACAGTTATTTTGCCGTGATATGGGTGGTAATCAGACAGGTCCTCAACCTCTCTCCCTCTAACTTTTCTTTTTTGCCTTTATCGTGGAGCTTATCATTGCGATACGTACGAAGAGCGTAACGCTAGTTATGGTGGTCGTGAAGGTATTCATGAGGTCCTCTATATCCGCAGTGACACGCGTACTGTCATCAATATATACATAGACTTTAAAGTGTCTCTACATCATTCGCAAGTGATGACACGCTACGGATTTGAGTTACGCAAGGACGCAGCAATATATAGATACCCCCATGTGTGTTAGGCAAAAGTTACACGCTCATTGAACGCCGATCGCTGGGGCTGGTAGCGCCATTTATATTCAATATTTACCTTACGCTGCGAACAACATTATAGGTTATGCTCCTATATACTTCACTGTTTTGTGTTGTTCCCGTTTACCATATATGAAAATGTACTGAAATCGCTTAAGCCAAGATACATGAAACTCAGGCCGTTGTCACATCAGATAGCAGATTGTGCGACGCGGTCCAGAAACGTATTTTCGGCAGCCCTGGCGACACCGAAACTACAATCCGGGGATACATGACAAGATCGAATATACCTTAACAAACGTCTAGGTTATATAGCGTTGGCTAAAATGCGACCGAGAGGGACGGCGCCTAGAGAGGCACAATAGCAGAGTTTTTTTTTTTTTTTCGTTCATTTAGTATATTTAAGGCGCGCAGTAGAAACATGTACCGCAGCATTAAAGGGTGCGGCTAAAAGTGTGCACTAGGTTACCTGAGTGAGCGGCAGTACTATTTAACACATCGCGAAATACGCCGGACAACAGCGAGGCCCAACAGAATCGTAAATGCCAGAAAAGTACAGATGTAGAAATACAACTGTTTCTAGACATTGACCCCTTTGCAGATAGTGCCTCTAATCGGCGACATCATTGAAGACGGTACAGGAGAACTTGAAACTTGACGAAACAGTGCTAAAACAGATGAGGACAAAGAAAGGTAACACACACGAGTACTCGTGTGTTTACCTATTTACCTATATGGCGTGATCGCAGCGCGAAGCACCGTAGTTCGGAAAGACAAGTGGTGACGTGGCACATAGGGCAAGGAGCGAGTGCAGTTGAAATCAGCACTTTTGATTGGTGTTTTTTCCACTAACCTCGATCACGTTTGTCTTTCCGCACTGCGGTGCTTTGTGCTGCAATCACGCCATGAATGTAGACGGACCAACTTGCAATGCCCAAATCGCTATTAATGACTCAGCATTAGAACGCTCATGGGAATGATAATCCGGCGGCGTACGTCGGTTACCTCGTGGCGGGGGAGAGGAGGAAGAAAGATTGTGACGTCACGAGTGAAGAGGAGGAACCATTCTTACACCGTGGGAGGAACAGAGGAGGAAGCAGAGACGAGAGAGGGGGTATCACGTACGTCACACCTTAGGTGTCAATGGGAATACAGGTGGCGCGTGACGTAGCGCCTAGGCGTTCAAAGCTGGTAGACCACCAAGGGGAATAAAGTAATCGCGCTGTGGCGCGCTGCGTCTTCGTTCGCCTGTGGCGTTTCATAGGTTCAGACATGTCTTATGAAGGCGCGTGTCTTTGAGTCAACAGTTTAAAATGGATGCAGTGCCGTAAACGAGCGGCTTGCGAAGGTTTCATGCCAACGCATTTCCGTCTGATCAAGCAATTTTCTATTTACTTACCTTTGCGGTCACGTGTGTACCACCCTTCGTTTATCTTAAGAGGAAGATGCTTGGCTCCACAAGCACTCGACACTAGCTTCAACTAGACTAATAAGCAACGCCATGCATGCACTCATCAGAGCAGTAATCGAATCCGAATGGCGGTCCCATGTTCGGCGATGTCACACTGATTACATTGGTATTAATAACTAAATATGTATTTTCTCACAGTTGTGTTGTTAGGCGAACGCCTTGATGTTGGCTTCATTCAACACGTTGCGCCTCGGCTTTTGATGTTTCGCTCAATAGGCATAGCAAGTAAGCGAACATTCAACAAATCTACAAGCGCCTGTGGATCCCCTTGTCGAGGTTGTTTGCATGGTCCTCGTTGTTCGTTGGTTTATTGGCGTATCGATAAAGAAAACTTCAAACGTGTATATAGCGTCTTGCGTCGTCATTAAAGCTATTTCGTAGAACATACCCACAGTGCGTGAAATTTGCACAATCTTGATAAAGGCTTGGGTTCAACAACCCCCGACCAGCACAGGGGCTATGGAAGCCCTGTAGTGCAGTGCTCAAATTAATTTTCTCCACTGGGGGTTTTTTAACGTTCACCCGATATTCGATTCCTGGGATTTTTACCCCCACTTCGCTTAAATCAACATGCGCCCAGCACGATGGGGAATCGAACCCGCGAACCTGTGCTCAGAAGAGTATCGAAGGCCACCGCGGCGGTTTCTAGCATGGCTGGCATAGTCATAGTATACACTACTATCACAGCCGCGGAGCAAGTCAACACACTCTGTGATACAGGGTGTTTCAGCGAACACATTAAAAATGTTTAAAGGTTACCTGGGGCAAATAGCACAATTCTAGTTCATGAGCAGGCCTACTCGAAAAGGCGAAAATTGAAATGCATAATCGTCTAATTAACAAGTGTTCACTAATTAGGTTTTTATAATTACCGGTCAATATTGAAATTTACAAATTCTATCCGTGGAGTTCGCAAGGCGGATCCACTTGGAACGAATTCTCAGGATGACACCAGTTTGCATATGCATTGGCGTTCCAGTTAGTTTCTTAACCAAACGTAGTTTTATGCATGCAAGCACAAAATTAACAGGAATGTTAATGCATTCACCGCGAAGTTCGGGAATTAATATCTCGAAACTGGTGTCATCCTGAGAATTCGTTCCAAGTAGATCCGCCCTGCGAACTCTACGGATAGAATTTGTAAACTTCAATAAGGGCCGGTATTATTAAAAACCTAATTAGTGAACACTTGTTAATTAGTCGATTTTGAATTTCAAGTTTTCTGTGCAAGTAATGTCCGCCACTTCGAGTAGGCCAGCTCATGAACTAGAATTGGACTATCTGCCACAGGCAACCTTAAACATTTTTTAAAGTGTTCGCTGAACCACCCGAGATCACATTGCACGTTCACACGATCGCCAAGCATAGTTCCAACTTATCATTCACTTCCATATAGCCAAGCTACCACGGTACTTCCGGACCAAGACACGAAATTTTATTTCGGCCTTCCAGGGACACCCCGCTTCGAGAGTCATTTGAGGTACGTTAACCTCCAGGCTGTGCCGCGTCCAGGTTCGAGCCCGAACTTCTAGCCGCTAGAGTTCACGACGCATCGACGATGTTGTAGAGTGCGTTGAAGAGCCGGTGGCGCTCGCCGCAAACGCCGAGGTAGTCGTCGAAGTTGAGATCGACCACGGCCAGGCCGTTGTGGAAGTGTCGATTCACCACTTCGGCCTGCGTCGGGAGGCGAGAGAGCCGTATATGCGCTCCGTGTCAGCCCTGTCTCGATGCTTCGTTGCTATACGCTTAGTTCATCATCCAGCCGATTTTAAAACCCCTACAGTCACGCATTGTGATCGACTGTCCATAAGTGTATGAATTTTACATAATTTTATGCCAAGGCGCTGCTGCAGACTCCATTAAGAGCATGTCAAGAACCTGGTAGAATGCCTCTTTCTGCATTTTATGACGAGTCCCCATAATTACAGAGTGATTGAGTATCTAATTATTGCGCACTCAGTAATGATACCTTTCTTCATAAAAACTATTGAATCACTAGTGTGAATTACCTGCACAAGGTAATTATTGGTTGCAAGCTTTACTAGAAAGAAAAAAAATATTTCGCAATTGCTACAGAAACATCCCACGTCACACCTCCCGTCAAAACACTGTAGTGCCATCTCCAAAGCGATCTTCGCCAGCGATAGATTTCATTCAGCAGTAAAATGAAGGCACTTGAGGTAAGCAGAATGTTTAATTCACCGTAAGATTAGTTTTTGTAGTCTATTCCTTGCAACAGCTGCAAAGAATTGGCAAAAATAAGTCACGTACATGAATGTGTCCACCCAGACCAGGTTGAGCCCACTGAAGGAAGTTCAATATTGCTATCGCGGTTCTGTCGTCAGCAAATCTCGCGCTATGCCTGCACTTTCTCTAATCTCGTAGCTTCATCCACTTCTTTGCCACACACGGCGACGGCTGCCTTTCCTACAAACACGCAGTCTGTGAACTACGATAGGCCATCGGTTATCTGTTCCAAACATCACTCGACCCACCCCTTTACACGTTCTCCTGTAATCACTGCCATTCATTCCTATCTACCTTCCACAGCCTATCCCATAGCTCCAGAACCCATTATCAGAGTCAGAAAATTTATATTAAAGGTTTGGTCACATTACAGGCATATGGAATACAAAAGGAGGTCCCTTTGTCAAATACTGTATCGGGACGACCTCCTGTGAAAGAAAGCAACTTTGATAGCTGACAACTCTAAGCAATGTCAATATATCTGACGTGTAGCAGCGACAACATATCTGACGTGTAACGGCGATAAAATAACAAGCTTAAAATTTATACGACAAAATGTAAAGACTAATTCACTGAAAAATTGAAGAAAACAAAAATCAAAGGCATTTTGGCTACCGCAGGGAACCGTTGTTCACGATACAAGGCCGGTATTTTGTAGCGATGCCTTTAATGTCATAATGCCTTTTCGCGCTTATCGCACCTTGTCAGTGGTCAGAGCGACGGTCCGCCCGCGTTATCAACGTTGATATCGTGAGCGGACCGTCGCTCTGACCACTGACAAAGCGCGATAAGCGCGAAAAGTCATTATTACTTTAAAGGCATCGCTACAAAATAGCGGCCCAAGATGGGTGTATATGCATGTCACTTATGCTGAGTAGTGAGCGCGGGCAGCCTGCGTAATTTAGTTGTTCGAATTTAATGCAGGTGTTAATTTAGTTGCGGTCACTGCGCATCACTTAGCACTGTCATCTGAACGTGCAGATATCGAGGTTATAGGCACCAGATTCAGTTCGGTGCCAATCACACGCACCTGCTCCCTGCAATCGACTTCGACGTAACGATGATATCCCATTCTTGCAAGAACTTAAATCATTCATACCGTCTAGACACGTTTCTTACAGGCCACTTTATCTTCTCAAGGCTTGTCATGTTCGCTATATGAATCCCACATATTATTACCTACGGAACAAAAGTCGTTAACAAGCACATTTTCCATATGTTGCATGTACTCTGATTCGCAAGCTCGCGAGCAGTTCGTGTTAGGGAAGCCTACAACAGATAGTAAAAAGAAATGCAGCACCACATGCCCATACGGGCTATCTATATAGATGGCTTTCACTGACGTCATTCTAGCCGCCATGTTGGTGCACCGACACGATGATAAGCCGGGTCCGTAACGTCACGTGAAAGCTTTCACTAAGATGGATTGCACTGAAGTGCTCGTAGTCGCCATGTTGGTGCCCCAACAGGGTGATAAGGTGGGTGCGTGACGTCACGTGAAAGCTATCAATAGAGAATCTAAAGACCTTCACATAAAAAATGAGCACAGCGAGTTAACCGTACATACTCGTGCAAATGGCCGTACCCGCGTAAAAGCCGCACCTCGAACTTCGTAAAATACAACCCCAAAAATTATATTTGAAAATTATCCGTGTATCAGCCGCACCCTTGATTTTTGAGGAGGTTGGCAGTGTGTTATCGGGTTTGCGGTGCGGTAATTCCGAAGGTTTTTTTTTTTTTTTTTTTTTTTTTATCGGTGGCAGAACAAGGCAGTCATGCCGAGTTTTCGGCGCCTCCAGGTAGCAAAAGTACAGCCTCCGAGATTTAGCGGTTGCCTCCGAGACGTAGCCGTGACTGGTCTTTGGGGCGTCACCGATTATTCCAGCTGGCAGGTGACGCGCTACGGAAATAGCCAAGAATAGCCATAGCAGGTACAAGCGAGTACTGTAGTTCAATAAAGCAAGTACCGCCGAAAATATTTAAGAAAAAAAATGTTGCGCCTTTTTCTCCGTGTAATGGCCGCACCCCCGATTTTCACCCCAAATCTCGTGAAAAGAACCTGCGTCCATTACACGAGTATATACGACATATCTTATTTCTTGAGGCCAGCGCCTAAGTGACGCCATGAGAGACATTCCGCTAAAGCCACGTGTATGACAAATCCTTCCCTTCACGCAGCAAACTGCACAACCTCGCGGTTTACCCGCAGAACCAACATTTTGGCTAACACGATCAAACCTACGCATGTTGTGCTACTCACAATGGCGCTCAGTGCCTTGGATGAGAAGGTGACGTAGCAGTCGTGCAGGTCGTGGTACACGTGACACGCAGTCCTCGGTAGCGGTTCCTCCGCCGCCATGTCAGGCACTCTGAGGCACACCTGAACCATTCGCACGGAACCAAAATGCAGAAGACACGGGTTTGTGTTCCAATTCTGGCCAGCATTGAAGACAGACTACGTTGATGGCTAAGAAGACAGCTTCAAGTCCAAGTAATAGAATGCATCTGAAAAACGTCTCTGCGACTAGCGCCACCTCGCGCCGAGAAGAAAAACTAAAAATAATGGAGGACGCTTAAGCTTCGCCTGTAAGAGTGGAACGCGATAGCATTCAAAGATTCCTAGCTGCTTATCAGGCTTTTTTTCTCGTATATTCAAATTACAATCCGACGCTATCACGTCTGTAGGTTGAGGTTAAGTCGTACTTTACGATTTTTCTGACGGATTTTATATTGAGAGATTTAATCTTTGTTTACTAACGCCACTGTCTGGATCTCCCGAGGGGAGTGTCATTCACAACTGAGAGAAAGGGACTTCTGCACTTACTTTTATGCACGTCTGATGACGTCAATTGCCTCTTTCTGATTGGTTAGCAGTTCATATGACCTTCTTTTTTACCATTTATTTGCGAAATGCAATCGACCTTGCTACTGCTGAAAAAAAAAACGTGCTGACTAATTGCGCATTGCTTGCTACGATGCGCATGCGTCATAGATCACGTGAGTGAACTAAGGACACACGTAGCACACAACCTTTCGTCAAACGCCACAGTAGACGGAGGCCGATTAGATATTCCTGAAAGTTAAGAGTACGGAAAGGGTGCAGGATCTGCGTTCCGAATCAAGCACTATATGAGCCGATACAAGAAAATATGACGTCACTATGCACATGCGCAGTCGAAAGAAGTTAGAGGAAGAAACAGACAACAACGTTAGGGAGTGACATTAAGAAAGCTCCGCTTTAAAAACACATATTGTAGCTATGTGAACGGTCGTAAAACGCAACGTAACTTACATTAAAGCTTAAAAAAAGCTCGAGAACGTTTTCTTGTGCACAGCCAACCTTCCCGTCCCGTTTCCAAACATCCTGCATAGTCGCCAACTTGTTCGGACAGCAAAGTAGCCTGCATTGCTTTTTTTTTTTTTTCCTTTTTACTTCTTCGCGAAGTTGCGAAGTTGCCTATTTTGTCGGCTTTGTCAGAATTAGAACGAAATTTAAAGTGGCCGCTGTCCACATATAGCTGTCGATTTAGCCGTCTATGGAGTGTATCGGAACGCAATCATGTTGAAATCCATATAAAGTTTTGTGTGAAATAGTGCAATTCGACTTGTCGCTACTACGCGACGACTCGGATTGGAACTATGCAAAGTTCCAATCCGAGTTTCGTTATCAGAAGCACAAAAAAGCCTGCCCGAGCCGAACATTCGGCCACGAGAAGATACCTTGTGCACAGGGTCAAATGAGTTCATTTTCTAATCCCCTATTCAATCGACCTTTTTGCGCAATGATCTGTCTTCACCGTCCCTGCAGCCGATTTTGGATGCTTCATTTTATTGCGCTTATTTTCTTATGCAGAAAGATGAGCAAGAGCTAAAGGCAACGGGGCCCGGGCAGAGACTCCTGCTTATATTGACATTCAACATGCAGACGCAGCAATAGTATACATTTGATTGCACATATAGGTCGTGTTACATATATTCAACAAATATTTTACAACTTACGTTTTACATGAACGTTGCTTACGGATATATGTTACACTTAATTATACATACCTCTTACATGCTTCAAAGGCAGCGCAAGGTCAATGCATCTATTTAAGAAACCCGCAACGAGCGATTTTATTCTTTCATGAATACAGCGCAAAGAGGATGACTGTGCTAGTGGTGCTGAACCGCTAGTCTTCCTCCTCGTGCCCGTGGCGTCTGTAAGGGCCCGACTTATCCGCACGCCTCCCGCACGCGTGCCGACGTGCGGATAAGTCGCTCAATCAACACCTTTACACTCAATCCGCCTTTCTATAGGAAGATTTTTGCCTGCATTCTTAACTCGTCATTGAGTACGGCTGTCTCTTTGCTTTGCCTCCGCTTTCCCTATGATTTTGTCATTGCAGACGCGACGGTTAGAGCAGTAAACATGAGCACAGAAAGAAGTGCGCAGTGCCCACCTGCGCGAAAGGAACCCTCTGAGGCTTTATCGCCGACTCCTTGCGAAAGCAGTTCCGGCCTGCCTGGGCGGACGGCATCGGGTAGCGAAGCGGCGCCAGGCTCAGCGACAGAAGGCTCTTGGTGGCAACCGACAGAGGCTTGCGCTTCAGCCACTCGAACCACGGCTCCTATACACCAAGCACCGAAGGAACCGAACGCTATATCAGTGACGTAACTGGAGCCCTGCTTGAACAAACTCTTTGCCAACACACCGGCGGTTTGACTCAGTAATCACTTTAGGCGCTCAGACACGTTACAATGCCAACTCTAAGTGAACCCGGGTCAGTTCGAATCACTGCGAGCGTGAGTCTAAATGAGCTCACGCGAATCTGGTGATACTTTTTTCATGGTCTAGTCTGTTAGACATACTTGAAACGGAAAATAGTGCAAGGAACCACAATCACAAAGGAAACGATGAAACAGGCACTTGTTCATCGTACCCTTCTTTAATTGTGATTGTCCTCATTCGCTCTAATTATTGTCACAAGAATCTGTGTACAGTGTGCTTATGCGGCTTGCCGAATACACGTGATGGATGTGACCACGAATAGGAGTGAAACATACATGCTGAGGATTTCGATAAGCCTTACTATACATTATACGGCGGTATATGTACACTATGCTTCGTGCGATTCTGGTCTTACGTACGTTCCTGAAGTTACTTCCATTTACACATCTCTTAAAACGAAAGTATAACTCGCTCGGTGAGAGCCTCGTTCAAACAAGTCGCCCCCACGCGAGAGAAAAATGCCGTGAGTTTATTGTGGGCAGTCTGACACGTACGTGCGCACGAGTACACTATAATTTTTTTGATCCCCATATCTGTTAAGGGGCCATTGGGCTTATGTCGAGATCAGTTATAAATGCGTTTGGCGGCACTGCGATCACTCAGTGAAGTCGGCCTTATCTGAAAGTACAGATAGGACAGTAGAGGCAAAGCTGGTGTGATCTGGGTATATAGGTGAATTGGATAAATGGATCTGTGGTCGGCTGACAATCTAAAAAATTCGAGGAGATTTAAGCACTTCTTATCAGTTGTGAATGATGCGAAAGCATTAATGTCCACTTGAATGCCGCTGGGCTGTCCTTCGAGTTACAAACTCATCTCAGGCAAGCGAGCGCGTTGAGACGCTTCGCCAACGCCTGTTTAGCCCTGTGGGTATGACACTCGGCTTCTGAGCGTGGGGTCGTAGGTTCGAAACTAACTCCGCCAACGTTTTTCCTTTCGAGTTTCAGTGTTTTCTTTATGCATTAATTTCTTTAGAGTGATTACCGCGGCGAAGTTAGAACGCAAGCGAGAGCTTACGCAGACAAGGAACACGCGGATAACACAGGCTTCCGGGAGCGAGAGTTATGGTGACGTCGCGGCGATGCCCTCTCCCCTCACGGCACACCTGGCACGCTATCGCGGCAGCAAGTTGTTCCTTTTCGCCCACTCTGCTCCATCGAGGCGCCCACGTGACGTGGGGTCGCAGCCAATGGGAACATGAGGTGCCATTTCGCTGCTACGGAAGCCAGCTCTTTCGCTCAATGGGCCGTTTGATGCTTTTGCATCCAAAATAGTGTGACAGAGCCATCCGTATACACGTGTACAGTATCTCCGTACTCTGCATAAATGTGACACAGAGTAAGCTGCTTGAGGCCAATGGATGCAATGGATGTCTTTTTTTTTTCTTTTAGGTCCTTGGCCCAATGCAAATAGCGCAGTCCTGATAACCCGGGCCACTATAGTCTTTCTACAAGCCACTGGGCTGGACGCACGGCTTTAGAGATGCCACAACTGTTGTAAACTTGTATATACACACCTCCTCCTCTTATCATCATCATCATCATTGATTAACCCTTTTCCTCTCCGTCCCTTTTCCCAGTGTAGAGTAGCAGGCCAGAGCAAGTTACAGCTCAGGCCGACCTCTCTGCCTTTCCGTAAATAATCTTTTTTCTCTTCTCTCCCGCATCAAAACAGAGTAGCAAACACAACGCTGTCGCAATTCAATAGATAGCTTGCGTAGATGCTCCAGCCAATTACGCTCATTCGTTTCCATGACGTCACCACGGAAGCGAACTTCTTTCAATGTCGGCGTCTCTCGGGAGCTGCGTATTGAAGAGCAGAGGCTTAGCGGACCGGTGCATTGCTGCTCTGTGAGCGGAGCTTGCACTGAATTATAAGGTTGTCACCAAGTACAGACATTAGAACAGAAGGCCTACACAGTAAACAGTCTATATAAGCCAGTGCTTGCAAACAGCCTCACACGCTTCCACGCGCACACTGGCTGCGAGCGTCGCTCATTGTAGATTTAGTTTAACGGTTTAACGGCAAATCAGCGAGAAATTGACCACCTGTCAAATACCTCGAATATATTTGGCCACTTTTCCTCGAAAATTCTTTGCGCACTCGTGACAGCCTTATGGGAACTTCAATTTTTACTTTCTGTAGCTATACCATGCAGTATCGAGAGGGGCAGTTAGCGCACGAAATACTCACAAAGAAGCTTCCATCGAAGGCGCAGGTTACGTGGCTCATGTTTGGAATGTGCGCCCACACGATCACGTTCTTAAGCAACCTGGTTAAGAGAAAGTACAAAGCGCTGAGTCCATTGCTGAAGTGAGACTTAACTACTCTTCATACTCGTGTCCTTGCAGCTAATAAGCCACAGAATCTAAATACACACCAAGGAGGTAGCTACTTATTTTTTTTTTCGATAGGAATTAGCATGCGGTCAGAAAACCTATAAAATGTGAACTCGAACGTTCATTCGGGGAGCATGATTTGAAACTCGCCTTCAAAGTTAAGTCTATCCTGGCTCTATTTCTACCACCTATTTATAATTTCCATGCCCCATTTATAAGCGCGAATTGTTCCCCAACTCAGATGCATTTCCATGTCAAGCGCACGATACAGCGATCTACGTAGCTGACACTGTAGACGTGCCTACTTAAACTAAACATGGGTGATTCATTGAAGACTGATAACTTTGACGTGCCGTAATGAGCAAGCATGTGGCATTTCTCTTTTAGGTTCCGATATGCACTGGATCTACGACATGAGAGCTATCTACTTGAGAAGATAGATTTGAGGAATGAAGCATCTGCCCAAGTGATAAAAAACTTGTTTACCTGTAGTAAGCCTCGTACTTGACGAATGCCCGGTCGTCGATGGCATCTTCGGGGATCACAACGCTCAACTCAATGTCAAATGCACCAAGACATTCTTGAAGGTTCTGAAGGAAAGAAGTATAAAAAGAAACTGAGCATCACTGGATCGCGGGAACTGTCGAACGTGCCGAGTAAAAACGTATTTGCGTTGGAAACATCGGCTATGAAAGTTCTTCGCATATAGAATACAAAATAGGGGCTACATAGTTGTTGCTGCTCAAATGTAAATTAGAAATTTAGTAAATTTAGGTGTCACTGAATGCTGATGCTGAATTTGTGCCATTATAAAACGTTCCGGATGAAGATCCAATCACACTATGTTCACTGCATGTGTTATGAAGTGATGTCACTGCTGAGTGTTAAACGCTATGAATGTTTACAGGGAGGATGGGGCTACACTTCACGGAACCTGGCAAAACGCTTCGCGCTGTACTCGTCTAACGAAACATCGCGTACTAATTCGAGTGGCAATCACAGTTGTATTCTAACGAATCCAATAATGTATATGTGTGAGAAAAATACCGGAAACCGATTGTTGCGGTTCGAGGTACCAATATGGCACCAGCATCTCAGCCGGCGGACATATGTTCATTTCCTGGTTGAGTTGCTTATTTCCAGCGTACGGCTAGTGTGGTATGTGTATAGCTATGTCTTCAAGCGCCACCATTCCACCCTGTGAACGTTAAACAAAAACGACCACCCCATTTGAGGTTAGAAGACGTTGCACAAGCACCACCACCGCAAGCGACGTACGTCACGCGAAGTGCTGCATGCATCCTCATTGTTCTCGGCCGTCCGCCAAGCGCAAGTGCCTTATTGAACTAAATTAATGCTTAAAAGTAAACTGCGACAGAAAATGCGTAAAGTACTACTTATACACAAGCTGCACACATGATAGCTTCGGATTGTTATTCGAATATACGAAAAAACGTAAATAGGTTACGCGGAAACTGAAATACAAAGCCCGTTTCCAGCTGCCGTCCGACGTCTGTCTGAGCGGCTGCCGTCGCTAGGTGACGGTACCGTTAGCATTGTATTCATTCTCATTCTTGTAGGCCCTCTGCCTAGCGCAAGTGCGTTATTGAAGTAACTGAATTTTTCGAAGTGAAATGCGCCAGAAAGTTTGCAATGTACGACTTACACACAACCTGCAGTAATGATAGCATCGGATTGTAATTCGAAAATACGAGAAAACATAACTCTGTTACGCGGCAACTCAAACAACAAACCTGCCGTTTTTTGGATGAGCACGCCACGAAAAATCCCGAATAAATAGAAGCTAACAGCTTCGCTGTAAAAAAAAATACGGACTAAGTCATGCCTTCGAAGTCTGCACTCCTAACGCTTGCATTGTCAGCACTTATCTGGCGAGCAGATCATCCAAAAGTCCATCGACGCAGACGGCAAGCACTGCTCGCGAAATTTATTCTCACCACGATGAACTGGTGGTAGGCACCGTCGGTGCTAGCTGGCGGGTGGAAGAGGACGCCTTCGCCTCCCATGCGCTCGGAGAACTTGTGCAGGCTGCGGCAGAGACGCACCACGGTCATGTTGGTCACCTTGGGCGAGCTGAGGTGGCGGAAGCCCTCCTCCATGGCCCGTGGGCCCCCAACGCCCACGAACAGCCGCACCCAGGGGTATGCCCTGCGGTGCTCGGCGATGGCACGGTACCGCTCTGCTCGCGGGAGAAGTGAGTGAGTGAGTGAGTGAGTGAGTGAGTGAGTGAGTGAGTGAGTGAGTGAGTGAGTGAGTGAGTGAGTGAGTGAGTGAGTGAGTGAGTGAGTGAGTGAGTGAGTGAGTGAGTGAGTGAGTGAGTGAGTGAGTGAATCGATGAGCGAGTGAGTGAGAGGACGAGTGAGCGAGCGAATGGATAAGTGAGTGAATGAGAGAGAGGGTGAGTGGGTGAGTGAGTGAGAGGGTGAGTGGGTGAGAGTGAGTGAGTGAATGGGTGGGTGAATGAGAGGGTGAGTGAGTGAGAGGGTGAGTGAGTGAGTGACAGTGAGTGAGTGAATGGGTGGGTGAGTGAGAGGGTGAGTGAGTGAGTAAATGGATGGGTGAGTGAGTGAGTGAGTGAATGGGTGAGTGACTGAGTGAATCGATGAGCGAGTGAGTGAGAGGATGAGTGAGCGAGCGAATGGATAAGTGAGTGGATGAGTGAATGAGAGAGAGGGTGAGTGAGCGAGTGAATGGGTGAGTGAGTGAGTGACAGTGAGTGAGTGAATTGGTGGGTGGGTGAGTGAGTGAATTGGTGAGTGAGTAAATGGGTGGGTGAGTGAGTGAAAGTGAGTGAGTGAGTGAGTGAGTGAGTGAGTGAGTGAGTGAGTGAGTGAGTGAGTGAGTGAGTGAGTGAGTGAGAGGGTAAGTGAGGGATTCTTAAAGAGAGAGGCAAAAGCAGAGGGAAATTCGCAAAACAAGTACTAACCTTCATCAGACGCCAAGACAGCAACGCTGTCTCCTCCTGGCGAGAGATCTAGACAGCAGAAGACAATGGCGGTGCACAGTTCCAGCGGCAGGCTGCTCACTGTGTAGGTGAAGTCCTTGGAGTCAAAGAAGCACCATATGGGCTTCCTGGGAACGTCTGCAGCAAAGAGGTGCGCGTACGCCTGTTACGAGGAAGCGGCAAGTCAACCGGCACTTCTCAGCATCGAGTATTCATAGCGGCACCAACGGAAAGACATGTTAACGCACAATTTTAGACTATAGTTGAAAACTCGAACATGCCAATAGTAGGATTTATTTATTTATTTATTTATTTATTTATTTATTTATTTATTTATTTATTTATTTATTTATTTATTTATTTATTTATTTATTTATTTATTTATTTATTTATTATTTATTATCTTATTATTTATTTATTTGCTCAATACATGAACAAGAATGAAGGCTAAATTCTAGACTAACTAAACATCAGTATGAAAGCTTCCGAAACAACTTTGAAAATAAAAGAATCAGGATGGCATTCTCGACCATTTAATAGTTTAGCATGGAAGCTTTTGTAACAAGTTCGCTCACTAGTCATAGGTAGGTGTCCCATTTTGTGCATTGACTGCGGCTTCTTGAATGGAGGGCATCTAAGTAGTCTGCAGCATCTTGCACGTTTTATAGCATCAACTGTTTGGAAGTGCACAAAACCATCGGAGCGCTTATCGACACCGGGAATTCTCGCTACCATGACGGCTCGGTCGACATGAACTCCGGGAATGCCGACTTCATCACCTTTGTCAGAACGGTGTTTTTTTGCTGAAATATAAAGTGCATCAGCAAGCACCAGGCAAAATTCTTGTAGCAGTGCAAGTAATAACTATATGATTTTTAAAAATGGAAATATGTAACTTGCAGTCGGCATTAGCTAGCTAGATAGATCATGTGACCAACCCACACTAATGTTTGAGCGGCAATTCGTGTGACCAACAATCCTTATTTTCAGGACATACACGCTCAATCTTATGACATATGGGTTCTTTCAGACATCTGAAAGCATAATTAGAAGCAACTTTTCTGTCAAAAAGCTAAAGAATACCCATGTTATTCTTTAGTGCTGTCTCGGAGCCAGCGGTCACGCGCCTCGGTCAAGAGTGCACCATTTCGCATGTGCCATAGCAGGCCCCCTATCGGCCCGTTTCCGAAGTATGTAAACCAGGTAATTCGCTGTACCCCCACGAATGCGCGGGCTGGGCCACAACCCGTAGAGGTTTACCGAAGAGTCGCAATAAATTATTAAGGCGAAAGCTTTATATGTCTCATCGTTCAGTCGACCTTCAAACGTCATTGAGCGAAAACGCGTCGATGGCACGAAAGGTAAAAAAACTATCATCAATGGCTCATATCCCCGTAAGCACTCATACCCACGCATGGATGATTAAGCAAATTAACACATCAAACTTTACTCAGACACAAGTTAGCACTTTAAAAAAAGATGTCGCAGTCTGGCTAAGCATTTATAACAATAGGAAATTAGTAGACGGCTATACGAAGTAAGGATAGTAGTTTTATCGGTCGTATAAACTTGTAAACATTCGCTTACTGACAGTTGTCGCCGCATTTCGCTAGGAGGGCGCCAGTAGTAGGGGAGGGCTCCACGCGACGCGGGGGCGGGAAGGAGCGCGCGTTCAGCGGGTAGGTCAAGATAGTGGTTGTTTTTCTCCAAATGAATCGCTCGCACCTAGGGTCACTCAAGACAGTTTGCGCATGTGTGATATTTTATGCGTTAGGCAAAATGCCGCGCAACTGTTGTGTGCCGTTGTGTTCCACGAATGCATCGAAGGACCCGCAAATACGCTACCACAAGTTTCCCAGTAACGCAGGGCAGCATGGCTGCGAAACATTTCCCGTGAAGGACCCGGCGGGAAGGGAACAGTATGGCAGCCGAATGACAGGTCCCTGGTGTGCGCCTTGCATTTTACGGAGCAGGACTACAAGAAGACCGAGAAGTTGAGGATACTTTTGCCAACGGCTGTGCCGACAGTGTTCCACGGTTATCCAAGCTACATGAGCACGAGGAGCACGCCTGCTCCGAGGAAGAAGCGGCCACGCTTGGAAATAGACTACGATAATGCGCAGTCGCGTGCCGAGTGCTCGGGCAATGCTGCTTCAAAAGGCAGGCCTGTCATTAGCCAAAACGGCTCGTCAAGTGACAGCACTGAAGCCACGACGCCCAACAACTCCGAACTAGGGAATGAAACGTGTGTGGAAATTGCATCATTTTCAGATGCATTATGTCAAACTACATTCGACCTTGTTAAACTGACAGAAGAAGCTCAAAAAAAAAAAATGCGCTGCTTCCAAGCGAAGATCGCTCGTAGGAAAGGAGCACTGAAGGCCCTTCCAGAAAAAGTGAATGAGGCTGAGGTTCAGTGCAAGGCTTGCAAAGCTCAGCTGCAGCTTCAGCAGGCAAACGACGCACTGTACGGTCTAGTAGAGTATATTGACCGCGGCAACCTCAGATACCCGAAGATGGAAATTATTGGCATTTGCAAGCTAAGCGAGCGAATTGACCTTCGACCTCCTATCGTGCTGCCCACCTGCGCTTCAACTTGCGAACTGGAAGTCGGCGAGCTCTTAACTAGCGCTTCTTGCCAACAGGAAATGGTAATATGTCTGAACACACCAGAAAGCTATTAGCCCACGCACGTCGGTGATGTTCACAATGCTTTTGTTTCTAAGGTGTGAGCTAGACTTTGTACTCACAAACATACATTATCGAGGGTGAACTCGCAGCACGAGTCACTTTCATAGATAGGGCCCGGGCTAGCCGCCATAGCAGCTGCGCTGTCAAGCCGCGATGTAATTCCGGCGCTCTCGCTTTCGGTCTCCCCAGAGGCTCCCCTACTGGTGGGACGCCGCCACCAGTATCCGCTCCACGCGGCAGGCCGCACCGTGTGTTTTTCCGAGCGGCCGTGGTAGTTTTATCGGTCGTATAAACTTGTAAACGTTCGCTTACTAACTAAATTAACAAGCATGGTGTCACGCCTGCGCAAGCAAACATGAAAACGTCTCAATCGACGAGCGTGCACACTAGCTGTCAAAACGCTGGAGTGAGAAAGCGTGGCGGCAGCAGCGAGCGAATTGACCTTCGTGCTGCCTCTCGCTTCAACGCGAACTAAGCGGCGAGAACAGAAGCACACGAAGCTATTAGCCCTCGGTGCACCTAGACTTTGTACTCATCGCAGGTCACTTTCAAGATAGGGCCCCGGCGGCCGCACCATAGGCAGCCGCCGCCGTAGTGGGACGCTCCCACCCCCACGGTGCCTTGCGCGCGATGGAAGACGGTGCGCTTCCTCCTCGCTTTCCTCCCTTGCGCGCGCGACTTTGAACCACCATCGTCGGCTCATCATCGCACGCTTTCACTCGCACATACCACACACGGCGCGCGGCGACGATGTTATCGCCTTTGGACTTTATACGGAACCTCACGGCGACGCTGATGGCAGAAATGCACCTGGAGTGTCCATATAATTCCTATAGCAATAACAGCACATGGAATCCCTATAATAGCAGGAGTGAGTAGCACTGCAGTGCATGGTGGCAAACATATAGACGAAAATGTGATATTCTTTTCGATAATAAATGCACAGTTTGAACGACACTCGCACAAATAGGCAAGTTCAAGCGACAAGATTGCTGAGCTTGTCTGGAACAGTGTTAAAGTGAGCAAGCTGGCGCAAAACAGCACTTTGCAAACTTTCGTCGGAAAGTGTGCAACGCCTGCTGATGCAAAGGTTAAGGGTTGGATTTACTTATTGAGACGAGAGTTCAACATGGCCAGAGCAGCTCTATAATCCACGAGCACCAAACCATCCACCACCTTCATATTTGAGTTAGACTAAAGCGCACCGTAGACGCGGACACAAAAAAGGAAGTAGACAGGACAGCACTTGCCTGTCTACTTATTCCTTTGTGTCCGCGTCTTCGGTGCGCTTAAGCCTAGCTTAAATATAAGCGTCAACCAACTAGCCCAACTCGCCATCTTGTTGCATCCAACACCTAGAGTCGACATTACAGCGCATTCCTCTTCAGTTGATACTAACTGCTGTTTTCTATTGACAGCGGCAGGCTGGGTATAGCCATGTTATCTTGATTATTGTCGAGCAGGGAGAAATGCTTGGGCAAGACGCTGGTGTCAGGAGCGCGCTGGCCTCGTACTGTCTTCACGACATGGTTTATGCCAGTTATTCTGCCGATAGGGGCCGCGTTGGTCTCTCAGGTAAAATTCAGCTACATATTTAAATTGACCTCACGTGCAGCCCAGGACACCTTTGGGACTTCCGATGTGACGGTGCCGTTGTCCGGTCGCGTCGTCGTGACGAGCGCACGCGGAGCGTCGAACATGCCTGGACGAGCCACATACCTGTCGTACAGAAACCGAAGCATTAAACTTCGCAAGAAATAAAAACGATAATGCGATACGCTACGAATGCTATTTTCGGACGTTTGAAGTTCAACTTTTTTTCCTCAGATATCGCAATTGAACTAGCTGTACACAAACACTGCCGACTGCGCATCGTCAAACGTTTTCCCACACAGGTTATGAAACTAAATGAAACTTCTTGACAGACTTCTGAATGTACTATATTTGCGGCTAGCGACCAAGCCTTCGTATGTCTCGTCGCAATTACAGCGGGGCACATATTAAATGTTCCGTTCTCGTTGCTCCGGCTACTGCGCGTTGGCTTGGGCACGGCACTGGGCAGGACGGGAAGCTTGTTGAAGTTTATTACGAGTTTTGGCAATACAAGATTGTCATGACGCCGGAGAAAAAGGCTTGTCGCTAGTCGAACTGTAAGCACTTCGGGGGTCTTCTGCGCACGTCTACGCCGACTTTATGGCGAATCACCTTCGGCGCGGGCTTGGTGTTTAGCGACGACTTCGAGATCGGTACACTCACATTGTTCGGGACAGCGCTTCCGTTGCATCCCGTTCCTTCTAGCTCGCCGTTCAGCTGCAAGATCACGAGAAGGACCCGCTTCGTCCATACTATACTTCACAGCGATGAAGCACCGACTGCTCTTTCCAAGCGCCGATACAGAACTCATTACGTGCCTCTCCGATCGCCAAGTTATGTCAGCCGCGAAGGCCATCACCTTCGCGCCGCGCTACCTGTGTGAGTTGGCACCGCGCCAAATTTGCCTATGACGTCAGCTGCAGCGCCGCTCGCCTATACTTATCCAGGTCATCCATCATCCGCCGTGACAATTGCGCCGCTGACCTCATTCTTGGCGCTGTGCCAGCTTTTATCGTCGAGCTTCATACACCCGCATCGCGGACCTTGAAAGTGGGTGGGAATGAATGAATGAATTCTAGGGTTTTACGTGCCAAAACCACGATTTATGAGGCACGCCATAGTGGGGGACTGCGGATTAATTTTGATCACCAGGGGATTTCGCCCTCCATCGAAATGTGGCCGCCGCAGCCGGGATTCGATCCCAGGACCTCAGTGCTTAGCAGCGCCACACCATAGTCGCTAGGCCACCGCGGCGAGTAAAATGGCTATACGCTCACTTGTAATGCCAACCAGCCCAATTGGCGCTGATGCGTGCTCCCTCAAGGGCTGCAGAAGATAGCGACAACCTTTCCTTTCTCATAACGAACCACTTAGTAGTAGTAGTAGTATCAGTAGTAATCCAATTTCGTACTCTCGCGAAGCCTAACCTCAGATGTGGCTACTCTTAACAGTTGCTAGAAGGAACGTTTGTTATGTGCGTCCATCAGTTCACGGGCAATGGTTTAGTTTCCTTTACCTTCATTGTCGGTGACAACCTAAGAATTACAAGGTTATATGCACACATCTCCAACAAACTTTGAAAAGACGCGCCGGACAGTAACAAAATTCACGTATTTACCTGGCGTCAAGCAGTTGCGCGTGTTTGAAACAACTTTCTCTGTATAGATCGGTCATTGTGTAACTGGTTTCAGGATGAAACCTGAAAGTCTAGCCATATTTCATAAGGAGGATGTTGATGTCACTCCTCAGCCAAAGGTAATACTTTAGCTTGAAACAACTTGCTTCTATAGTTTCGAATTGGCCTAACATTCACACTAGCCGACCGAAGTCATT
Source organism: Dermacentor silvarum (assembly GCF_013339745.2). Taxonomy (NCBI): domain Eukaryota; kingdom Metazoa; phylum Arthropoda; class Arachnida; order Ixodida; family Ixodidae; genus Dermacentor; species Dermacentor silvarum. The sequence continues at coordinate 17,512,755 of NC_051160.1, read as the reverse complement.
AAGAGGCGAGTGGACTCCAGCTGGTTCAGCTCTCTTTCAGGGATGAACAGCAGGGGCACTGCGCATTTGTGCGTGCAGCTTTTTCGTAATTGTTAGGTTGTCACCCTTGGTTGTCACCAAGGAGGTTGAAATTGCGATAGCAATTATGTGGACAGTCCAAGCGAATTTTCGCCGTCGCCGTCGCCGTGAGGTTCTATATAGAGTCCAACGGCGATGAAATCGTCAACGCGCGCCGTATGCTGTATGCGCGAGTGAAAGCGCGCGATGGACGCGCGCTTTCATGGGGAGCAAACGCATGGCGGAGAGCAACACGACTTTTAGATGCGAAGCAGCTTATGGTCGGGGCTATGTCACTCCCTCCCTCCATCCATCCGCCGAGCGTCCACACCTCTACTACGCATGCGCATCCTCCTCCCCCTCCTCTGCTTGTTTCATCTCCTCTCCTCTCGGCATTCCTCCTCGCCTCCTCTCCTCTCCTCTCCGGATTGCGCAACGAATGGCAAAACCTGCGGCTCCGCGCGCGATAATGCGAAGCAGCTTAGGTTAGAGGCACGACGGTAGGCGCTGCACACTACGCTGGGGGGCGCCACAACGCGCAGAAATGTTGTCGACGCCGTCGGCGTTTTATCCGCGTTCGCACCGAACGCGCGTGGCGTTGGTGACTGTTGCCGGTGCCTCTGGGGGCGGCTCGGAGGTGTTCGACAAGATCAGCCATTACTCGTCGAGCAGCGTCGTAAAATATTACCTACGCAACGTCGCGATGAGTGCCACGGACAGCGCCAGCGTCAACGCCAGTGTCAGCGCCGTGGTCGACCGACCCCATGGCTGCTTCGCGTACTACTCAGGGTTCCCCTACGGGAAGATGGTGTAATTTTTTTTCGACTTCCTTGGTTGTCACTCACTATAGACCAAGAGTAACAGTTTCCGGCCGCTGAAGATATGCTCGTATACCAGACAGCTTTAGTTTCACGTACGCACAAGCTTGAACACGCGAACATGATAGTTCTACGCGCCCTACGCATCGCATGCGTGTGACGCTTATAGCTTCACGTGCGCAACAGCACGTGTGTACAGACCTCATAAACGTTTAGATCATTGCTTCCGCGTGTCTACAGAAACCCTCTGTCGGCAGACATGAACGCTACTACAGCCAATTTCGTTTAATTTATAAGACGAGCCGTGTCAGCAGCATATGAGACATATTACCCCGCGTCACCTCAAACGCTGCTGAAACGCAGGCACCTCGTCCCGCTGCCCGTCCCACTTTTCTCTCCTCTTCGCAGGAGGAATCGGCTAACAAGCAGCGGAAGCTGCCACCTGCTGTGACAGCCACCGAGACGCCGCATTTCGAAGTCCCTCCTCTCCTACCGGGGACACGGCACGAGGTACTCGAGCTGTTCGAGCAGTTAACACGGACGCGAGACGAAGAGACTCGAACTAGAACGGCGTGTGAAAAATGGCTCTGTGTTTTTATCCTGTATTGCGATATTTTTTCTTTATTCAAGCTCTCGCATTAAACCAGTCAACACCCCTGTATTGTGAGTGCTGTCAATATTACTCCAAACTTTAGGTTGGCCCACCACCATATCACCCCCAAATTTAGTTTGACCCACTCCCTAATTCACGTTGGCCCGCCCCAACATCATGTATTTTCTATGGAGCCCTATGTACTCCTGTTTGAAAGGTGTCACGGTTTTTGCGCTACAGACACGATCTTGCACTGATTTTGCCACCAAAATTGCTGGGGTACTCGCCAAAGAACGCTACGCAATAAAAACACGGACGAACCGAAGTGGACGCAATGTCAACGCTACGCTCAATCGCCTCGGCGAGGACACCGTCCTGCTAAAACAGCAGCTTGCATGTAGGCTCCCTAGTCCTGCCTTCCCCTCCCAGCATGAACGTTGTGCACCCGCACGCTATTAGAACACAGGCGCTCCTGCGGAGCTGCTGTGCGCATGCTCTGGTCTGAGCAGTCAACGTTAAGCTAACTTTATCTAATATTTCAGTGGACGTTCACTAACGACGACGGTTTCCCATAGGTCGCGTCTCGTGCACATTTGAGGCGCGACGCCATGCAACGCCACTGGCGGCGCTGATCACGCCAGCGATGTGAAAGCAGACGCCTGGTAGCTTCCAGGGTGCTGTTCCTCGTGTTAATTAAGCCAATGCCTCCTAAGGAGGCATTGGTTAAGCACGAGTTATGTGCTGCGTTGCACCAACGCATACGCACGCCAACGTACCCGCGATGCTTAGAACACCGTCGGAGGAGTTCTAGCGCAACGCTGGAACCTCGAGCTCGCTGTCAAATGCTTCGCCCTTTGTGGGAAACTGCCAACTTTTTTTTTATTATCCATATTACGTTTCCTCCAAATTCCTTTCGGTTTCATTTATTCAGTGAATCTTCTTCCTATTTTAAATGCAACTGTCAATTTATCTCATCTGGCTACTCAATTACACAGTGTGTTTTTCGCAACAGCTTCATCTTTTCTATCTGTGCACCTCATTCCCGTACTTTTTCTGTGGGTTTTCTGCAAACACCCAAATATAAACCCGTCCCCGATTGTGGCCAAAGTGTCCATTTGAGGACAATGCACACACTGACAAAGCCATCGGAAAGAGCACAGGAGGGGAAATAAGTGCCACGTTTAAGCATCATCTTCATCGTCATCGTCACCTTCATCGTCACTAGCAGCCATGAGTTTGTTCGGGATGCGCCTTCCTTCGAAGGCGCCCACCAGGCAACAGGCGTTCTTTTCGGTGTTCATGGTATCTATGTCGGTTGCCCTTCTGGTATTCATGTGCATTCCTCCGATGATCAGAGATATGCAGCTCTTCTGGAGTGGCTACGTGGTCAACACGCCGGGTTGCAAGATGCCCTCCTACGATCCCTACCACTGGACCATCTTGCTCGGCGCTCTACAGCCAGCGTACAATTACGACAATTACTGCGCCGAAAACATGCGACCAAACGCGGTGCGCCAGGCTCTCGACGTATTTACCTTGGACGAAACAGTGCTCAAGGGGCATTACAACGTGTACGCGAACGAAACAGACTGCTACTACCAGGAGGTGCTTAGAAATATGACGGCTTTGAACGCGGACGCAGCGCGAGTGCTCGGACCTCGAGTGCGCGTCGTCTTCGGCAGGCCTCTGCGACAAGAGTACATCCGGATATCTTGCGAAGCGAAGGGTAAGCACCTGTTCTCCGACTACTTCCTCGTTCCAGTCGATAAGCGAGACGCCGGCGAAGCGCTTTCACGGGGGCAGCTCAATGTTCTTATCGTCGGAATAGACGCGGTGTCACGGCTCAACTTTAACCGGCGAATGTCCAGGACTCGCCGGTTTCTGGTCGACGAACGCGGCGCCTACGAGTTCCTCATGTACAACAAGGTAGGCCTCAACTCGATCCCAAACGTGATCCCGCTGCTTTCGGGAATGTCGGACATGAACGTGAGCCACCTCTTCAAGAACCGTCACTATGACAGTCTGCCGGCCATCTGGAAATGGTACAAGTCGCTCGGCTACGCGACGTTGTATCTCGAAGAAATGCCTAACTGGGCCACCTTTACGCGCACCAACGGCTTCAAAGAGGCGCCTACCGATTACTACGCACATCCGATGATGCTCCAAATGTTTGAAAATACCTCGGACTTCTACTTGTGCATGGGTGGACGGCTGAAGACGAAGGAAGTGCTAAGGTACGTCGGTGACATAGTGACGTTTCACAAGCATCGGAGGCTGTTCGCTTTCGTGTGGCTGGCGGACATGTCGCACGACAAGGTCGAGCAAGTGGCCTACATGGACGCGCCGATGGAGCAGTTCTTCAAGGACCTCTCGGCTGGCGGCGTCATGGACAGTACAGCGGTGCTCTTCCTCAGCGATCACGGCATGCGACAGGGGACCTTCCGCATGACAGAGATAGGCCGACACGAAGACAATACACCCTTCGGTCTTTGGGTCTTCCCCCGCCGCTTCCTGAGCGAACACCCCGAAGTCTCTGTGTCGCTGGAGGTCAACCAGCGCCGCCTGGTGACCACGTACGACTTCCACGCGACGCTTCTGAGTCTCCCCACTCTGCTAGGATTAAGTGCGCACCCGACGACCAGGGGCTTAAGCCTGTTCAGGCCAGTGCCACCGGAAAGGACTTGCGAAGACGCCTTCATACCGCAACCTTTCTGCGCCTGCGCCAGGTACGGAGAAGAAGCTCGACGACGCGTCAATGAGCCAGTCCTTCGCGCTCTTCGCCATCGCTTATTTAAACGCTCTGGCGGAGCAGCACTTTCCTGGCAAGTGTGCCACGTGGCATTTGGACAAAGTTGATAGTGCAACTATTGTCGGAGTCAACGTCACGGGCAAGGTGCTGATCCGCGTCGCACTTAAGACACTGCCCGAAGCCCATTTCGACGTCTACGGCAGCATTCAGCGGCAGCGTTCAGCAGTAGCGTTCAACGGCAGCGTTGACAGCGGCGTTCGCCAGGCGAATGCCGCTGTCAACGTGGAGCAGCACATTGACATAGTCGACCGCATAGACATTTACGTGAACAAGACTGCTTGCCTGGAGAAGAGTCGGTGGCAGAGGGTTTGCAACTGCAAAGAACAGGCGTGACCTCTGGTATATGGAGTCAACTTGTAGGTGACGTAGTGACGCCTGAAGACGGTAACAGTCATGTGAAGTTTGCATAAAAGTGTGCTTTCTTTTTGCATTTGGACTCTCGCTAATCTGCACTCAGTTTTTTTTTTTTTTATGTGCACATCAGTTGGCGAAACTGACGCCTTATGGAAGCGCGACGCTCACATAAACACAAACCATACAATTTCACTATCATTCGGTTATCTTTCTGCGCCAAGGCACGGTCCACTACTTTTCGAATGACAAGGAGAACGAGATGTATATTGGTACGCGTCTTAGGAATATTCTTCGGCGAAACAACTTATTTCAATTTAAATATTGCGATATCATTCCGAAATCTTTCCCTTAGCTATACGGCGTGTGTTTCATTGATGCTTATGATGAAATTAAAATAATTAAATTGTCGGGCTCTACGTGTTAAACGCACAATATGAGTATGATTCAGGCCGTATTGAAGGATTCCGGATTAAGCTTTGATAACCTGGGCTTCTTTAACGTGCACCTAATGCACGGTATTAGGGCGTTCTTGCATTTCGCCCTTCCTCCAAATGTGGCAGCCCCAGCCGGGAGCTACCACTGCCCTTCACTATATTTGCTGCTAGTGGGGATCACAACGCGAGAGCCACTACGCCGCCGCAGCGGGTCATTGTCGCTTTTGGTAAGCCTTTCAGGAGACTTATAGCTATAGAAGTGTGCGTAGATACAGGATTTCGAAGAGAAATCGAATTGTCTTTGCTATTAGATTCGTATTCAATTGGAGTATTCACTATTCTAAGTGTCAAACATTCGTTTCGATCAAATACTACAAGGGATGAAGTCTACAGGGCAAAAAACATTGATGCAAATGGAGACTGGTCTGAATAATTTTGGCGCAGGAGGACAGGCGCGCGTTAGTTACGGGGAAGAGCCAGTTCCTGAACAAACGCATGGAGGCGGTCACTTATGCAAAACACTGCACGAGGGACTCGAGCTGCTCGAGCAGTTAACACGGACGCGAGACGAGGACAGAGACTCGAACGAGAACGGCGTGTGGAAAACGGCTCTTTTTTTAACCTGTACTGCGATATTCTTCTTTATTCAAGCTCTCGCGTTGAATTGTGAGTGCTGTATTGTGAGTGCTGACAGCCGGAATCGGAGCCGATTAACGCTTGATTCTCGCACCTCGCGAATTGTGCGTCCATGGTTGGGATGCGTTATTTGCCTGGTAGCTCGCAGAGCCCGTACGTCAGGACGCAACGCAATGGCGCAGATTTCACGTAAGTGCGTGAGACGCGATGGGCTATCTACGCTCTGCGCATGCGCATTTTGAATCCCGCAAGATCTATACGTACGTAGTGCTTCTGCGTACGTGAAACTAAAGCTGTCTGCTGCATACACAAAACGTCTCTTTAAAGGTGCGTTCCCTCATCGTCTGGCGTCTGGGCGCCCGCTACCCACAAAAGATAGCGATCGGCGTGATAACCAAAAACCGTGGTGACGGACAATGGTGGTCGGCTTTGTAGTAGACGATTTGCGAATGCGGGCTTTTACACTGAACCCAACAAGGTGGGCGTCACTCGTTCGCAAGATGTTTTACCTGTAACGCGGGAAAGGTCTGCCTGGGATGACAGCAGACGGCGCAGCACTCGTGGATGCCGCCAACGCTGTCGAGTTCTGTGTTCCGCTTGGCGTGCGCGACTCTGCCAGAAAGGAACCAAAATGGTCATTATGAATTGAACTAAAAGCTAAAGTTTGGTCTAAAGCTAAATATTACTTTAATAGCGTGATTGCTTTGAAACTAAAGGTATGCGTTGTCAGCCTATCACTGATTAGAAGCAATGTGGAAACAAATTGCAAGCGGGAGACTTTGCCTTTTCTTCGGCGTTGATATACCGTACCAAACTGCGACAAACTTAGGAACACGACATCAGGACGCGCATGCTGATGGATACAACAAACATCCCTCCATATTGTACCACTCTCTGCCTTTTGAGTACTTTTACATATTCAGATATTCCATATTCCAGTAGGACACCGATGTTCGTCACAGCCGCGCAGCTGTGTGTATTCATATTTTAAAGGAAAACTGGTGAGCGTAGTCGACTCGTCTGCGAGATCAAACGTTTGAAATAACAAGCTTGCACCGTATAGACAACGCCACGAACCACATCAAAGTTGCACTTAACATTCACGAGCACTGCGGGAAAAAAAAGTGCTCATAACCGTTAATTGAAATATCGATGCATTTCGCCACTGAGTTTGAGGGTGCAGTTCACGAAACTCGTGCAAAGCACAGGATTTCTGCTAAATTGGCACCGACTTCATCAATTCTCGGCTTCGATTCTGCAAATGGGACATGCAGCATCAAGTAAATACTAACTACGCAGTTAAGCAGTGAAGCTAGGTTCAATAATTACACCGCACTGCTATATGTCGTGGAAGTAACTTCTGCCTCTCCAAGAATCCACGCAATGGGACAAAATTGCGCCATTTTGATAGGTCTGTTTTCACTGAGAAATCACCTGGCTTATGGATAAAATACTATCCACTGCCTAACTTGGAGTATCTATGGGCTCTCTCTCCTGCAAAATGAGCCAATAAACGCACTCATCAGCAGTAAAAATTTTGTCCTGGTTTGTCTCATAGCTAACACCCTTATATAACCTTTAGGCCCTAAAAAAAGTTATTGTAGACGACGTCGAGTGCATGCAGCCTATATCTCCGATTAGAGAAGCCGTAGTTGAAAACAAATGTGTCTTAATTTTAACCACTTGGATTGGCGCGTACAATAATAATATATGTGCATACTAATATAATATCTCACACAAGGGTTTGACAGCGGTAACTATTTAGGGTTCATTTCATTCAGTTTCTGGGTCGTATTTTCGTGTCATCACGCTTACTTGCTACAAAATGCCGCCAACAAACAAAAACTTTAATTGTCCCCGTCAACAATTCTTTTTCACCCCTTAAGGCGTAAAGGTGTTAGTCATCAGTGTTGCCATTTTAGCGATAGTGTCACTAGATTTAGCGACTTTCCTGTCTGTTCTTTAAACTAAAATTATAAATTAACTTAATTTTAAACTGAGGTTAATTTTTTTTTTCAATTTAGCGGCCGGGGCTTTTTTTAGCAACGTGACAGAACAACTAGCCGCCGTTTAGCGACACTGCAATTGCAAATTTTGCTTCGAAAATAACCTCCTAGGGGCGCGTTTTATTATTCAAAAGCTAAATGTAAGTGTCGCGTAGACTCTGCGACCACGATGAAGTAATGGTTTCCTAACAGCTAGGATTCATAGTGCGCTCACAAAATGCATGTTTGTTTATTTATTTCTCTTACGAAATCGATTTGAAGGGATCCTAACTCACCTACTTTTGCGCTTTCACTGCATACGAATTGGAGTGATGAAGATTTACAAATTTTATTGTGAGATTTAGAACGCGACAGGTGGATAATGAGACAGATAGAATGTAGAAAGGCGTAAACATGGGAGTGGTTGGGCTCTTCCATGCGAGCCGTATATCGCATGGGTTTCAGGACGAATCAGTATTGCGAATGGCCTTCAGGTAAATCAAGGAGCTGGAGCATAGCACTTGGCCTGCATAAAGGTCACGTAATTGTAATCGCCCAGGTAACACGCGACCTTGTGCGTCTTGCCGAATTTTGCTAACCTTTCAGGAGCGTCGAGAACTAGAACATTCTCTGAAACAATGCGGACCACATACCTTTCGTGTTAAGAAAATCATATTGTTCGTGTTCTTTTGAATTGTGCTGCATTTAGAACCACTCGATCTGAGGGTAAACAGCGAATTTCGGATGTCGTCGTCCGTTGTGACGTAAGTGTAATAGTTAAGTAATTTCCCACTACACACTTCTCGTAAGTTCACAGGTTATTAATGACTCGCATGGACCCTAGGGAAACGTGAGACGTTTCGGTAAATGCTTTACGCCACGCCAAAGCGTACATCATAGTGTTTCAAGAACGCCCCGTTAATCAGAATTTCATCGCAAGTTTTAGCGACATCATCAGCGAGATTACAGCACAATTTAGCGGAAATTTAGCGACTTTTTCGTTTCGATTTAACGACCCGCTTCGAAAAACTGTGGCGACACTGTTATTAATGGGACGAACCGGCACCCTTAAGTGTGCGAAACGTTTCACTGTGATGTTAGCGGGAGTGCACAAACCCGGGGCTGGTCCTGATGACTGGACCCCGTTCCGTCTACACTGACCTGGTATAGCCATCAAGTAGGCTACTCCGATGATGCCGAGGAAGCCGAGTGGCACGAGGCACAGCGACAGCCGGTACTTGCCGAAGAGCCGGGGCTGCTGGGCACCGCCTTCCTCATGTCTGTGTCTCAGGTGGGGAGGTACGACACTGGGATGGTGTAGAGTACGCACGCACGATAAGTTGAACAAACTTAACATTGAACTCGCTGCAATGACTTGGTGTCTATGGTGTGTTACATGGCTGAGCGTGAGGTCCCGGGTTCGATTACTACCAACGGTGACCGCATTGGCAGTAGCCGCGGGCGGTAACAAAAACGGCCCTGTTTACCAAGCCATGGGTACACGGCATACGCGTGATGTCCAAAAGTAGTCAGGACACTAACAACGCGGTGTCTCTCAAGCGCCTGTGTAGCTTCGGAACGTTAAACCCAATCAATTGATCGAATCAATCAATAAATCAATCGTTCATCTATTTATTTTTATCTATCTATCTATCTATCTATCTATCTATTATTATCTCTCTATCTACCTATCTGATCTAGCACTGAGTCCTTTTGACTTGCGCATATCTATCTATCTATCCATCTAGATATCGATTGGTCCATCTATCTATCTACGTATCTTATCTAGCTAGCACTGAGTCCGTCTGACTTGCGCACATTGAGACAGAAACTTTCATGCCCTTGGTGTCACCACAGCGTCGCTGTGGCGGCCCTGAAAAAGTGGAAGCAGTGAGCAGACAGTGAAAGGGAGGGAAATGGTCCCTCCGTCTAAAAGCGCTTTGATTGAGCCGTCACGGGGCCGTATGCAGTCGACTACAGACGGCTGGCCTGCTTCCCTGTTCCTCAGAACCAGTCCATGCATACAAAATGTTCGCAATATTACAGCAGATTAAATAAAATTGCAAACATGACATGAAACTTTTAAATGCGCAGTTGCCATCACGCTGAACCCGAGCAAGCCTTAAGTTCATTCTTGGTTCTCCTGCAGAGAGTGCTAGAGATTTCTTGTTAGGTGGGAGGGAGCCTGAATGTGCTAGCTTAAAACGTCTTCCTTCCAAAGCATTCTGTTTTGGTGCTTATATATGCCGCTATATATGTCTAGTAAACTTCAAGGGGGAAGGAAAAAGAAGGCATGACAGGATAAACACGGGCAAGCGCTAACTTCCATATAAATTTTATTTTCAAATAGCACGAATACACACACGTTGGTGTAGAAAAAAATCTATATGAGTAAAAAGGGTACCAAAACAGTATTATACGTATCAATTTTTAATGAAGCCTGACGGCCGCTGCATGTCTTTAAGGAGACGCCTTTACTTATTTAGTGCTTTAACGTTCCGACAAAAACTACTTAAGTCGTCGGGGCAACAGCTGTTTAACATAATCCTTTTTGCTCCGGTCTTTCCAAGTATTACCGCTCTTGTGTGGTCGACTTTCTCTCGCAGAAACGCTCCGCGTAAATTCAGCGTGAAAACAAAGTCGCACACTTTAACCTTCGATCAAGTTTAGGTAACGCTTCGTTTACGACATCATTCACTATAGCATAACTTGCTGGGCGTTGTAGACGCATGCGCTTTAAGCTCAATGAATTACAAATATTTAATTTCGTTTTCGAACAAAAAACGCGATCAAGAGGACACACAAACAAAGGGCGCGAATGCAGTCGATTCTATTCCAATTACGAGGAGATCACGTCATTGCCTCAAGTGGCCTTCCGCTCATATGTCAGTATACCAACAACGGATGGTGACCTCAACTTCGCTATAACGAGAATGTTCAAAACATAGTGCGGTGATATACATATTATATACGAGTAATTACACCATTTATACTACTTTTGATGCATCAATGCAAAAACGCAGCGCGGTAAGAAATCGAGTGTTGGGAGCACATCAACTTACACGAGGCGACCAACGCTTCGGAGGTCTGCGAACGAGTGACGCGTAAAGTGTGCAGATTACGATACACAATCAAGAGGAAGTTTTCAACAAAATTGAAATCGACGTTAAAAGCATGCTCACTTCTAAGGCCTTTGATTATCCGAGTCTTTCCACCAACACCGTATTCTTTACAGACACTGCAAGAAAGTACACGTACCTCCGTCAAGCGCTGGTGCGCCGTCTGCTACCCTTGCTTCTGCATGTAAACATAGCAGCAGTGTGAGTTGTCTGTATACAGCCACTGAAGATGTTCACGGCGCAGTGAATTGTGCATGCTGCCAAAGTGTTGAAAGCTTGTTCGTAGCTATTCGGATCGAACATTGTTACACCGGTCGCGCTCAGAACACCACAGAAAAGTTACGAGTTTCGTTATCTGCAAATATAGGCTACACTCTAAAAAGCTAACTGAGAATGTAGAACTTGCGCAGACTTCGCTGTCGTCATTATCAGGACTAAAAAATAAAGAACCACTGATATACGAGCGGTTTCACCGATAATCATAGATCACATTAAACGTAATTACCTGGCATTGCAATTATCAGTGTTGAATTGATAGACGTACATAAACGATACCAGCAATGAAGAAGATTTTTTTTGCTTCAAAGGCCCTGGCTAACGACCCCACGTGCGTATTTTTGGTAAGGCTAGAGAGAAATCTACCTTGTATTAAGGCTTCTGAAACTTGGAGACACTTGGCGTCCCAGGCATGAGCAACAAAGTAATGACGAGTAAACAGTAATCAAGACTCCAAATCGTCAGTGCTGTTGTCTGTTGTGTGGAATAACTCGATGTGTTGTACTAACCAATCATAACGTCACGATTGCTACGCGGCACAGGCACTTAGTTACAGAGTACAGTCTGCAACACTGTTGGGCTGTCAGGACTGTAGGCTGCAACATAAATTACACCCTTAAGAGTGAATAATGGCGTAAATGTGTTTGTAACACACAACCTTACGCCCTTTTGGGGTGTAAGGGTGGGAGTTATAGTCACGCTTACAATATACACCCTTAAAAGTGAATAAGGGTGTAAATTATTTTTCACTTTCCAAAACTAGAAACCCTGAATCTTACGGCTTCAAACCAAGCAGGAATGCTAGAGCGTCATTGAGACTGGAGCCGCGGATATCACACTGGCGCGTCTGACGACATTCCTTCGTGGAAAAGGGGGGAAGGAAAAGGGTTACCAGGGTCTCCCGTGGATGGTTCGACGGCGAAGTGGATCTTCTTTTTCCGCTTGTCGACAGCCTGATCGAGCTGCTGCTCTTCGTCGGCCATTTTTCTTCTTCTGCTTCCTCCTTCACTACCCGGGGCTCTACACTTTGGTTAGTTGGTTTGGTGCCTGTAGATATAGCACAACCCACTACGGGGGATTGGCCATGAATCGGGCGGCAGTGGGTAGAAAAAGGATGAATACGTAAATAGAATTTTCTTACTTAAGAATGAGATGTTAAATGAATTCTAATCGTTAATATTAATTTTCATGCTATAGTATCTTAAAATTTGAAGTTACTATTTTTGGTTTCTTGTTGCGGAAAGTAAAACGGTGAGATTAGCATGGCAGTCTCCTTGTTTCAATATAAAATTAAATATGGCATCACATACGTTGCCATTGCAGTGTCCTAGTGACAACGCCCCCAGAGACAGAATGATAGGTAGCGTAATGGCTAATCCAAGTTGGCGGAGGGGACCTTCTAGAAGTCGTTTTCTATGCATGGTGAACCTACGACACTCTATAAAGAAATAATCCATAGTTTCGGGTTCATTGCAGTAAAAACATTGAGTGGAAGGTGCCGAACCAGACCTATGGGAATAGAAATTAAGCCTTGGTATTCGGCAACGTATATTCGCGTAAATGAAACTTCAAACTTTCTTGTTGAACAGCACCTGCTGTGCCAAGGAAATCTAAGGTGCTGGAAATCGGCGTTATTTAATACACATGATTTGGCATGTTGTACTTGGACGGAAAATTTTTGAAATCTTGCAGAAGTGACGTATGCCGAAGGTCTTAGGATTCTCAGTACCGGGCCTTTAAGAGATGCCGCTGCTAGTGCGTCTGTTGACTCGTTTAAAGTGAGCCCTACGTGCCTTGGCACCCATGCCAGATGGATGAGGCGTAAATGTTGGGGTATGGATCAATGAAATTGTCGGAGAATGATATTTGAATTGGGCACTGATAAAGCGGAGCAAACAGACATGGAGTCGCTTAAGATTACGGCTGAATAAATAGATGTCAGAAGTTTTCGTAGAGCTAGGATGATCGCCAATAACTCTGCCTGAAATATTGGCATAAAGTCGAGTAGTCGAAGAGAGCAAGACCAATTTAATGGTGTCGAAAAAATGCCCACTACGACCTTCTCCTCACTGTTTGTCATCTTGTTCTTGGCGCAACCCACTCTGGTGGATCGGCCACGAATCGGGTGGTGATTATCTGTTATTATAAGTTTTTTTAGATAATACGAAATGAAATAAGTATCTTGTAAATGTGAATTTATACGTCTCCTGTTACATACATGAATGTTCACATACCTAAGTATTACAGTAAACATTACGTGAGCAGGAGAAGCAAAAAAAGTAGCAGTTTCGCCCGAAAGGCGAAGCATCAATTGCGATAGCAATTTACGTGAGCAGAAGAAGAAAAAAAGTCGCAGTTTCGCCCGAAAGGCGAAGCATCAATTGCGATAGCAAATTAGTAGAGAGCTATACGAAGTAAGGATAGTAGTTTTATCGGCTGTATAAACTTGGACACATTCGCTTACTAACTGAATTAACAAGCATGGTGTCAGTGTGCACAAGCAAACATGAATAGATCACCCTCGACAACCTCACACAACGGCTGCCAAAACGCTGGCATGAGCAAGCGCGGCGGCGGCAGCAAGCGAAGGTCAAATTCAGCTTAAAGAGCACGTTTATTTTTTCATTATTTTTATTTTTCAAATAATGGCACTCGCCCACTATATAAGTGATTGGCCAATAAAACGTAGGTAAGAGGGTGAACGGCCTACCCTACGGCGGAGTGGTGGCCAATGAAGCTTCTTCATCGAAAGTGGCGCTATCGCATTGCAGGCGGGATAGACAGTGGAGTTTAGGTAGCGGATACAAGCCTTGTGGACGGAAGGTACAGGCCATACTTTGCACCACCTTCACCGCGCACAGCAGCAAAAGTTCAAGGGTCACGTCAGTAAACCAGGTACGACTAGAAGCGGCGCGCATCTTCAACCAAGTCCGACTGTGACATTTTGTGTTCCACTAATCCTACTGGGATCCATCCAACCAGCGTCACGAAGTGGGAAGATTTGCGGCGGACCATGGACCACGCAAATCATGGACCGATAATCAGCTAGCGCAAGACAGGGGTAATTGGAGCCCTTCGTCCTGCAGTAGGCATACAAAATAGGCTGCTGCTGCTGATAATGATGATGATGATGATGATGACGATGGACCATGCACGCACCCGCTTCTCGTCCATAACTGATTGACGCGACCCGTAGCCTTCGCTGCTCAGCGTGAAGTTGGTGCGACGCTGCAGTAAGCGATAACGATTAGTAAGTGCAACGTCTGTGCTTAGAAATGGGAACAGATAACCTTTATTTCTTGTTCTTCCACGTCTGTTGCCTTTATTTGGTGGCTAAAAAACGACTACCTGCTTAAGTGACGCACGGACTGGGTGAAAGCTTAATTTGAGTGAGCGAGTGAAATGAAACGAGTGAAGTGAGTGGAGTGAGTGAGTGAAGTGAGTGAAGTGAGCGAGTGAAATGAAACGAGTGAAGTGAGTGGAGTGAGTGAGTGAAGTGAGTGAGTGAGTGAAGTGAGTGAGTGAGTGAGTGAGTGAGTGAAGTGAGTGAGTGAGTGAGTGAAGTGAGTGAAGTGAGTGAAGTGAGTGAGTGAGTGAGTGAGTGAGTGAGTGAGTGAGTGAGTGAGTGAGTGAGTGAGTGAGTGAGTGAGTGAGTGAGTGAGTGAGTGAGTGAGTGAGTGAGTGAGTGAGTGAGTGAGTGAGCGAGCGAGCGAGCAAGCAGAGCTCAGCGGGTTTTGGGTCAGCGGAACGAGCGGGCGACCGGAAACGGCAGCGAAGCTCCCCACAATAAAAGTTTTAGCTCAGCGATCCCTCGCTCAGTTGAGCTGAGTTTAGAGCTGAGCGCTTTGCTGCGCCACCTGTCGAACAAAGTTGGAGTTTGCGTCCCCTCGCGGCCAAACTCTCGCTTCAGGTTCTCGATCACGGTCATCCACTTCAAACCGTCGCCAAACGGCCTCGTTGCTGAAACTTCTCGCAGTAAACAGAGGTCCTCTTCAGTGGTGAAACGCCTCCGAGGATTTTTATTCTGCAGGCGCTCCAACGCCGCGTTTGAAGACGACGCCGGCGACATACCGCTGTGCGTGCGGGTGGTCACCATGCTTCTTTCGCAAGAACGCTGGTCCGCTGCGCGCGCTCCGCTGGGGAAAGGGAACTAGCAGAGCGATAGCGGAGCGAGCGGCCCGTTCCGTAAGCACGCTGGCCGCTAAGTGTATCGCAGATGCGCAGTGGCGTCTCCGCTCGCCCGTTGGCCGTAAACCCGGTGAGCTATAACTATCTATAAGTTATACTGAGTGAGTGAGGGAAAAATGAAAGAAATCAGTGTAAGGATGAATAGTCGTCGACAATTGTTCGAAGTTTGGCGCACACGTGACTTCTAGCCGACGGACGACTCGGCTGCGTAAAGAGCCGTTGATTCTATAATCCAGCGGTGTAATTCACGCCTCAATCTGTGTCCAGTATGGGGCCCAACCACTTTCGTATTTCTTCGAACGTAGTGCCTTTTCTTCTGGCGTAGTCTTCAACCTGAAAAAAAAAAACGAAAGAATGATGCCATGAAAATTTTTACAAAGACTACCGAATCCTTAATTCAATAAAATCACAGCTTGCGACTTACGCGGGAACAAGTCCTGTACATTTCGTTCTTTTCGCGTACCTGTTTGTCCAGAAAGCACTTTCTTTCAATGAATGCGTGTGTTTGAACGTTGTGTTTAAAAATTGTAGACTTGTCACTTTTGTATTATTCTTGCCATCTGTAAATAATGTTCGCATTTTGCTTTTAGAGCGCAGCTCTTAGGCGCCCGTTCCTGCGGCGAGCGTCGGCGTCGGTGTAACCGAGCGAACGAGCACAGCGAAGGATGAAAGAGCGGAGTACGGGTGAAAGACGGCGAGAACGTAGCGAGCGCCAAGAGGAAAGCGGAGGAGGATATAGTGAAAGGGTGAGGAGGAAAGCGGAGTGCCGGCGGCGACCAGGCATGCGGCGAGCGCGGAAACAAAGCGCTGGCGTGGACTGCGGACCCATTGCGCATGCGCTACTTCGCCAGCGCCTGCGCCACTGACGCTAGAGAATGCACTCCGCGAGAGCCACGCGTTCCCGTGTCCCCGCTTTCTCTCTGAACAATGAATGACGCAATAGGCGGAAATGCTTCGTCTGCCGCTGCTGCTAAACGAGCTGCCCGAGCAGAGGCTCAGTGCCGCCACCAAGAGAATCCTGTCGTTTAGAATCAAATTATTTGCCACAATATATCGCGAATTCAAAACACCTATACAGCTCCGCCCAAAATTTGCATTAGAGATTATCATAATCGTCTGTGAAATTTTTTCGTGTCTCACTCTAATGATCTGGACCGGGAGACCAGTCGCATGGCTAGTCTGACCTTTGATTTAGATTATTCTCTCCCATATGTCGCCCTCGCTACCACTGTGCTGATGCTGATGTTTATTCCTAAATACATATGGCACATATACCAACGAGAAGATTGTCCATGCACCGACAGAGGAAGTGATCATATCGCTGCCGAAAATTTACACCAGGAGCAAAGTGAAATACACCTTGGTTACTGCAATATTAGTTGTGTTTGTCTGACTGAGCTCTGCGCCCCCAGGTGCCTGCACCGTGCAGGCCGCTCACGTTTACGCCTCCGCCCCTCCGGCAAAACGCCCAGTCCGCCTGCGTTTACCGGAATACCGGACACGATACAACTCTGTATTTTCTCGAGTCGAGGCATGGAGGGCCAAGTGAGGAGCGTTCTCTAGCGTACGGGGTTGAGACTTTCTCTTCGTCGTACCGCATGCTGTTCTTTCGCAAACGCGCGTCCGTTGCACACTTACCTGCTCGCTCGTGACGCGACCGACAGCGAAGTAAACGGCCTGCGGGTGTGCCAGGTAGATACCGCAGACGGACGCGGCGGGACGCATGGCCAGCGTGTCGGTGAGCTCGATGCCCACGGCCTCCCGGACGTTCATCAGGCGCCACAGCGTCAGCTTTTCCGAGTGGTCCGGTTGGCAAGGGTAGCCGGGCGCCGGCCGGATGCCCTGCGAATCGGAGTGGCCATTCTTCACGCGGACGCCGGAAACATATCGCCTCGTCCTGACCGCCACGTCTCGAACCAACAATCACGGAGGGAACGACATTGTCCTAATTTAAATGATTTGCAACAAACGTCAAATAAGCCCTTTGTTCTGGTTACTGTTAGTTTTTTGTTGTTGCTGTTGTTGTTATTCGTTGTAGTTTTGTTGTTGCTCCAGTTGTTGTTTGATGTTCTGCGGCGAAGACATTTCATACGAAAGAAATGAGTGGATAATTCCAAGTTAAAACCAGAAACACGCTTCTGGTTGTTGTTGTTGTTGTTGTTGTTGTTGTTGTTGTTGTTGTTGTTGTTGTTGTTGTTGTTGTTGTTGTTGTTGTTGTTGTTGTTGTTGTTGTTGTTGTTGTTGTTGTTGTTGTTGTTGTTGTTGTTGTCGTCGTCGTCGTCGTCTTCCTCGTCGTCGTCGTTATAGCTCTTTGGAAAAGTGGCACCTAGCCACTCTGATGGGCCGCGATTTTGTAGCAAGGCATTATGACTTATTCTACTTTAGTCTTATCATCCACCGCTCACGGCCGGCTGATCCCGTTGATAATGCGAGCGGACCGTCGCTCCGCCCGCTGACAAAGCGCGATAAGCTCGAAAAGGCATTGTGACATTAAAGGCATCGCTACAAAATACCGGCCATGGATCGGCCAAGAACACAGCGAGGCCCACTCAGACTTCGTCTATTCAAATACATGTAGAACGCACAGGCTCTCATTCGACAAGCGTTCGAAAGAATTCGAATGAAATTTGTCGCACTCAAGACGAAGCTTTAGCTGCAAGCCAGCTCCGAGTTCCCAACAGAAATGCAAGTTAAACGCAAAATAATTTTATGAGAAAGATCGTTATTTAAAACCTGAATTTTCTTATATATAAATATTTAAACAAATTGGTAAGCTTATTTTTTTCAAATTTGGCAGAGACACCTAAGACTGCTTACGTGTCAGAATGCGAAATCATTATACCGTTTGTAGACCTCGGAACCTCATGATCGCGCTCATGTTTAAACTAACGACTTGGCGCCCCTTCCTCCCTATTGGCTGCGCCGTCACGTGGTGGCCAATAACGCACGCACTAGGTCACACCTTTAGTCAGCCAGATGGCTGCGACGTGACGTGTGTAATGACGCACGCACTGTGACATTTAAAAAAATGTCATGAATTGGTAAACAAAAGAAAACTCAAGCACAAAGTTAACAAAGCTCGTACCTCAGCACTAAATCTAAAAAAAAAGATCAAATGTTATTGAAACAAGTGCAAGTAACCAATCGAAATTTTACGGGAAGTTCTAAGTCCTTTCTACCAATTAGAAGAGAAACTTCCTTCCGATTACAGCAAGAACGGGCAAACAAATAACACCGCATTAAAAGGGCACAAGGGGAATATAATTCAGACGGCGAGAAATGAAACACCATCTCTTTTGTTTTCTTAGTTTTTTTTCTTTCTTTTTAATTTAAATCTCTACACCGGCACCATTGCCGAAAAGCTGACAAAAGATCACAAGAGAACCTGGATTTAATTCTTTTTAAAAACCGAGATATTTATCTTTAAAAAATTTATGTACTGCATGGGTACAGATAACGCGCCTAATTTGGAGTGCAGGAATCTCTAATGTATAACTACGCGGCCGCTTTTACCTTGCATTAACGTTAACTTGTATTAACGTTAACATCAGCCAAGAATCATTCTGCTACACAGCGGCAGCGTTGACCACTGAAAAATGACACTCGGGCATAAACTTGAATATGAGCCATCAAAACCGTCCCGACCACCCTGCTCGGATGCTTTGACGTTGATGGGGCGTGCACACGACACGTCGAAGCAGTCGGGCGATAGTGACGTGGCCAGCAAGCGCACTTGCCTTGTACCTGGCTGAATGCAGCTCCGCTCGTTCCAGTGTTTCTTGCGGTGAGTAGCCCCAGTGAACCTTCCTCACTTCGACGTGTAACATTTCAGCGAACGCCTGCAACGGAAGATTCACGCGCTGAGCTATGCAGTCGAAGCCGCATGTATGTATATATATATATATATATATATATATATATATATATATATATCGATCCCGAACATAAAACGAAATATTATCTATATCGAACGCGCGAAACTGACTGTCCGTCTATATCGTACATAATGCCGGATGTTTCAGCGAACACTTTCAAAAAGTTTTAAACGTTGCCTGTGGCAGATAGCACAACTCTAGTTCATGAGCTGGTCCACTCGAAGAGGCGGACATGCACAAGGAATTGGAATGCATAATCGACTAATTGACAATAAATCACTAATTTAGTTTTTAACTAATTACCTTATTAAGGCACATATTGCAATTTACAAATTCTAGCCGTAGAGTTCGCAAGGCGGACCCAGTTGTAACGAATTCTCAGGATGACCCCAGTTTCGAGATATTAATTCCCGAACTGCAGCATCTGGCGCATCGGCAACGCTATTCATGGTGATGCTCAGAAAGAGCCGAGGCAAAGGCAAAATTACTGCCTGCTACGCGCGAGTTTTGTTATCAGCAAATCCACTCTTATCTCGCTTGTTTGCTTCACTGAAGGTAAGAAGGCCTGCATCTATAACTAACGCATCAGAAAAGTTAGCTTAAGGTCGTTGTAAGCGAGTTCGGGTATATGAAATTACGTGATGGCTCGAACTATATTTAGAGCATAAGCCTGGTCGTGATCACCGCAGGTTCAACTGTATTACTGCGCTGTGGTGTTTCATTTCTGACAACGCAGCCGGTGCAAACGCAAAGTATGAATGTTTACGCAGTAATAAAAAAAAATTACCTCTGCCAGTCTGTCAGCGAGGGCCTCTATCATTATGACCTTGAAATCGTCGTGGTTCTTTCGGAAACTGCAAGACGACGGAAGACGTAAAAACTTAGAGAATGACGCGTTTTTTTTTTTTCTTATGTTATTTCCCACTCTATCGAAGCACGCAACTCGGATATGTTCAAGGCAAGAAAAAAATCTACTACAACAAGGACACAGAACGTACATATCCGAAAGCAGTCGCTAAAAGGAGCCGGTCGTGGCTGTCTTGCGCTCACTGTTTCATTGTTGATGCTCCAAAAACAGGGCTGGTATTTACAAAGAAGTTAGTGCGCTAAAGCTGTTCGTAATACAGATGAACCCGGATACATCGAACCCACATAAACGAATTATTGTGTATAACAAACAGCTGTAAAATCAAATTGAAAATTTTTCTATAAAATTTTTATTTTATATATCGAATTACCTGTATATCAAACTTTTTCGATTCCCTTCAGATTCAATATATCCGGGTTCGACTGTAGCATATTCCAGCCAATTCCGACGACAGACATATAATTAGCGAATGCGGCAGGATAATGACAAAAAGCATTTACGAACAAAAAAAAATCGTTAATGCTGGCCCAGGGCCGGTATACACAGAAGAGCTCTTACGCTATAGAATTCATCGCAAGAGAAAAATCTAGCCAATCCTCAGGCTGGACACGTTATTAGCGGAGGCCACTGACCAATGGCAAATAGCACTTGTGAACGAAAAGCATTGCGAATACGGCCACACACTCACAGCTGAAGCATACCTAGAGCACGCTTCTTCACATCCGAATCCTGCGGACACGGCGAAGAGACCGACGTAGTCTTGGACGTCGCTTTCCAGAGGCGCCACAAAGTCAGATAGGCAGTAGAACGGAGAAGGCTTGCCCTTCGCAGCCTGGTCGCGCGAATAACCAAAAATAAAAAATTATGGGAGTTTACGTGCAAAACCACGATCTGATTATGTATGAGGCACGCTGTATAGCGGGGGACTCCGGAATAATTTGGACCACCTGGGGTTCTTTAACGTGCACCTGAATCTAAGTACACGGGTGTTTTCGCATTTCGCTTCCCCATCGAAATGCGGCCACCCTGGCCGGGATTCGATCCCGCGACCTCGTGCTTAGCAGCCCAACACCATAGCCACTAAGCAACCACGGCGGTTGCACGAATAAACATACGAGAAAGTTGGTAAAAGGCGAAGATGCGCATGCGCCCGAATTACCATAAAACGCTCTTTCTTACACTAAAGAATTGTTCGCAAGAGAAACCTTCAGCCAATCTTCAAGCTGAAAACCTTACTAGCACCGGCTGCAAGTCAATCGTTATGAGCACTTACGAAGAAATACCTTTGCGAATTCGTCCAGGCCGAATTCACAGGTTTACTCTAAACGAGGCAAATTTTATAACGGTGCACATTCTCACACTTTTATAGGTAACCGACACTCTCCCATAAATCATGACAAATATACATTAAACAATGCTAATGTGAGACATAATGTTACGTCAGGCCTAAAGTTTACATAAAACGAGGTACAATTGACAGGAGCCACAAATATACGTAGCTGCTGCGCCAGGTGTCACGTTAACAACATGCATAAAATGACGCCTGGCGTTTAAGTTGTGCATACATTGTCCCTAAAATTTTATCGACCTCGATGCTACTTTCCCGCATCGCGAGAAATAAGCAAAACATCCAATCCCGCGAGACTCGCGGTGGTATTTCGGGTAAAACTGATAAACAAATTCTGCAAAAGCCCTAAAAATGGAGGAAGGTTTGAGAAAGAGAAAAATTGTCACATCCCCGAGTGCAGCACGAAGCTGCACGCGCGAATTATCTGTAAAAAAATGTTAAAACTGTTGGCTATATGTGAGGTAGCGTGCTCACCGAGCAGCAAAGCGCAAAGCGACCGTCAATAAGTGCACCTGCTGTCGAAGTCCAAACAAAGTGCCGACGCTCTGTCTCCTGGGAAAGCCGTCGTCTGCGTACAGAACGATGTCGTCGTCGACACCGTTCGCTGAATAAAAACCCACAACGCCACGAACTTGGAGCATCTTGCGCTCGACGATTTCGGCAAGCATCTGATTCGCTTCATCGAACAACCTCTTCGCTTCTTCGCCTGAAGAAAAAAAAAGAGAGAGAGGAGGGCCATTTTTTGTGCTGTGTTCACCTCAATGAGGGATATACGAACTACTGGAAGCTAGCTTTTCCGAAGTACTAAGTTGCCCTAGACAAGATGGCCGACCTCGTTCCCATGGCATCATTGAGCTAAGGTTAGTGTTGCAGACAGCGAACATGTAGTAACGAAGAGACGCTGCCGAGAACAGCGGCACCAGATCGTGCGTTCCTTGCTTTGTTTCCGCTTATAGAATGACGTCCGCCACCTTATGTTGGTAAAAAGGAGATTGGGAAAGCGCACCTTCGGAAGTTTACATATCCCCAGAACGCCGAGAGGTGAAATAGTGTTTTATATGTCTCACGAAGCCTATCCTGGCCAAGGATACGCGAAATTCCGTAAGCAGGTTCTTGCCTCGCGTCTGAATTGTCCCGACCGAGATCCTGCGCCAAGGTCCAAGAGCCTGCGCCCTGTCTCCAACTTCTTCTACTACAGTCGAACCCGGATATATCGAATCTGAAGGGGATCACAGAAAAAGTTCTTTATATAGGTATTTCGATATATAAAATAAAAATTTCATACAGACATTTTCAAAGGGATTTTACTGCTGTTCGTTATACACAGTTTTCGTTATATATGGGTTCGATATATCCGGGTTCTCTGTACCTGCGCAGGTGGTCTCGTCATTGCATCCCCAAACGACGAATTCCTTAAAGTAAGTCGAACACAGTTATAACGAACAGGCTTACGCGCTAGAAATATAGTTCGATATATCGAGTAATTTGATACGCCAAAATTCGTTTAAGGCAAGCTTAAACGAAGCTTCTGTGATGCGTTCGTTATATACGGAGTTTTCATCCCCAGTGGAGAATAAAAGCAACAAAAAGCGAACTGAAGAGACAGCAATGCAATCAGCTTTAATGCGCTGGCGGCGCACTTCGCGAGTTCGTATATCTAATATTCATATCCTTGTAAAGGAGTAAGATTACGTGACTATTGGGCAGCAAGTTTTGCGTGTTTGGCATAGAGAAGACTGTCCCTTATCTGCGTTCGTTATATTTGGTTTCGACTTTAACAGAAACCAATCTCGAAGAACATTCTCCTGCGTTCTGCAGGTGCGCTGGATGCGATTGCAAGCTGCAGGTGCAACATCATGGCCGCCACGATTCAAACATCAGTTATTTTTTGAGGCAGATAGACGCGCTCCGAAAGGTTGAATAATGTTGAATAAGAACGAAATTGCTGGTGTTCAGCTCACTGAAGCACACTGGCAGTTTCGCCCGAAGCCCTCACAGCGATGACAGCGATATCCAGGTTTAAGCGTCGAGCTTCAACTTCTTGGATGGTGTTCTAACTATATGCTTCATGGAGCAACTGTACGCGCACGCGACACAGGCTGATGCGAAAACATTTCCCGCATCCTTGAAAGCTTGAACATGCCGTGCGATGAGTCTGTAATGGCACATCGCACAGACCCCTCTAGGCTGCCCGTAAAGAGCGGCGCCAGTAAATTACGTCGCTTTCAGATTTCGAGTACTAGACTGTTTTGCCATTCTTAGCAGTCTGAGAAGATTTAAGGTAAAAGGCATACGCTGTAAATGAAATGTGCCGTAACTTTTGTTTGCACGTTGCAATTTTAAGAAAATCTGAAGAATAGTCTAGCCAAGAAGATAATGTCTGGTTTCAGTAACTATGGTGGTTGAATGGTATAACACCGTGCATATCAGTGTCGGTAAAATTTACCATACATCTGCATCAATATGTTCTAAACAGTACGGCGACGGCGGAAATTTGCTAGAAGAATAAAACGCATCACCAGTAAACTTGTTGTTGCCACGAATGGCAACAACACGCGCGATAATGCCTCATTCACGATTTTGTAGTCCAAGCTCCGCCACCTTGATTGGGTGAGGGGAAACTTGTGGAGAAGCGCTGTCGCGGACTTTTGCACATCCCCGATGATGAGAAAACATAAAATGCGCCATCGCGGATTTCCTCGTTGTCCCTTTTAATAATGACCCTTTTGACTTAATTTACCTCTAGAACGTAGACGTACAAAATTCGCAGAAAATACATGGCGCTCTTTGGCCATACTTGGCCCTTGCGCCACAGAACACCACATATCACACGTAGCAAATTACGGAATAAATATTCATCGCAGCTAAAATTAGTCATTGACTGTATGACAAATATAACAAGCAAGTTGTGCTAACGGACTTAGAAGTCAGCGATCCCCGAGTACATCTATTACGCAATGTACCAGCTTTCTAAAGAACAGGCGCCAGATTCAAAAAGGTTTTCTTTCGTAAGTGCTCTTTACCATTGGCCGGCAGCCTTAGATATTACTATATCTTGCATCCGGATCAGCAAGGAATTTTTTTTCTTACGAGCAATTTTATCGTAAGAAGTCTGAATTCGGGCCAAGGTTTTGTAAAGAGTGCAGGTTTCCTAAATAAATTATGCGCTTTGAGAAGACATTATAATTTCTAGTGTTTTGAGAAAACTTGACTTTGTGAGATAACCTACTTATAAATAGCGCTATGTTTTTTCATTGTACTGTTTTGCAGCGAACTATACGCACCCACATCATCGTCTTCAAAAATCTTCGGGTACCGCTGGTTCGGGTATTTTCCTTTCAGCTGCCACACATCGAAAAACGGTTTCCAGTCTATGTAAGGCACCAGCTCTTCAACGTCGACGTCGTGGAAAATCTTCGTGCCCAAGAACTGTGGCTTTACTGCGCATTCAGGAACACCAGAACACCGTGAATAAGCATCCCGCTGCTCCATGTTGCATGTATAGAAAGGATTCGTCGAGACGTGAGGCAGCTTATTCACTTAAGCATGCTACATCATGATTTCAAGGCGGTATCAGTACTGAGAGAAACATAATGCAGGCACAGGTATTTTAATTGAAAGCAATAATGTTATAGATCTTTATGTTGTCCAGATTTAAGATAACTTACTTAATAAAATTGAAACGAAGAAAGCACGCGCACCAGCGTTTACTGAGAGAGAGAGAGGGAGAAATAGAAGATAGGAGGGCTATACTGAAGTTCGTATGTCACACGGGCAATCGTACAAGCAGAGCTGTAACTCCATGTCAACGTTACTGAATAATTAAGGACGTTTACAAGTGTTGTTCGTGGTCGCAGGACGATGCGCTTCACTTGCGCGGACGAGGGTCTACTCCGCACGTAATGCTGTAGGCTTAAGAGTGTCAGCCAGCGCCCCACTTGCCTATGCAGAGGTTGGCGAAAATCAATCCAAAATGCAGAATAAGTTACGAGTGCGCGACACAGGACGCTCCACTACATGGAAGACTGTTCAGATTGTGTGGTCTGGGTTTCTTACGAAAACAAATTTAGACAGTATTTAGAGTATCTATGGACTTAACGTTGTCAGCTTCACTTTCATATGAACTTGTCCTTTCTGCACCAGAAGCTTCTGTTCTTTTTAACTTTCTGGATTTCCATGTCATTCTCTCTCCCTATCTCCTATTGTTTTGTGGTTTTTTCTGCTTTGTACACAATCTGCAAATTCTCTATAGGCGAAAGTCTGTAGCACGTCTATTTTATTAGCTCAATTGTGGTACTTTCGAACGGGTTGTTTACGGAAGACCTATAGATATAGATATCAGTTGACAAAAAGTGTAAGTCCATTAATCTACAGGCTCTCGACAAATAATCTGCAGAGATCACAAAAAAAAGGGGGAATGGATTAAGAAAAAGAAACCTTTGTAGAAATCATCATCAGCCTATATTTATGTCCACTGCAGGACGAAGGCCTCTCCCTGAGATCTCCAATTACCCCTGTCTTGCGCTAGCTGATTCCAACTTGCGCCTGCAAATTTCCTAACTTCATCACCCCGCCTAGTTTTCTGCCATCCTCGACTGCGCTTCCCTTCCCTTGGTATCCATTCTGTAACCCTAACGGTCCACCGGTTATCCATCCTACGCATTACATAGCCTGCCCAGCTCCATTTTTTCCTCTTAATGTCAACTAGAATATCGGCTATCCCCGTTTGCTCTCTGATCCCCTCTCTCGTTTCCTCTTAATGTCAACTAGAATATCGGCTATCCCCGTTTGCTCTCTGATCTACACCACTCTCTTCCTGTCTCTTAACGTTAGGCCTAACATTTCTTGTTCCATCGCTCTTTGTGCGGTCCTTAACTTGTTCTCGAGCTCCTTTGTTAGCCTCCAAGTTTCTGTGGACATAGACCATCTAAATAAACTACTGCAGCGTTGACGTCACCCAAAGCCCCAGGTGACCTTTTAGAGCGCTGTCATCGCCGTTTCAAATGATCTGCTTTGATTCATACTTGGGATGAAATCAGTGTTCCAGTTCAGCCGAAGTCTGTTCTGCCTGGCGTATTCCAGGGAGACGTACTTTCTTTCCTGGGGGAAGGAAGAAAAGAAGAATGGATCCTTGAAGAATATTCATTACCTGGGGAACTTTGATGGCAAAATGTTAAAGAGAAGAGACGCAACACTCAGGTAGCTGACAACAGGTTAGTGGCTGTGTTATTTAACGAATCCTGGAGAGATCTGTCTAGCACGCTATACTCCGGGTAGGATGATTGAGAAATGAAACGATTCGCACAATGCACGTCACAGAAACACAACATACACAAAACACAGCACAATACGCAACATAAAAAAAAACAATTCAAATATCTCATTTGAGACATATCTCAAGCTTAGTAGCGTAATTATATTAATTTTTCAATTCGGCGTTCTCATTTCATGCGGTAGTAATGGCCGTCTCATCGAGCAGCCTAGATCAAAGATTATAATTGTGCTATCTGCCACAGGCAATTAAAAAAATTGGTGCAGCTAAAATGACACACCCTGTATAGAAACTGCCCAAACAAAGTTGACGGGAGCACGGCTGCCGCGTTGTGGGTTCGGCTTCCACTTGCGGCTAGTTAAATTTCCGTCTACATTCATTTCCCCCTTTTTCCTTATTATTTCGACATTTAAACGAAATGTAACACTTAATTCCCACTATGCAATCTCCAGCTTTTTTTTTTAATTAACGTTTTTGTGGAAGAGGTGGGCGTCATGGGTGATGACCATACTACTCTCTCTTTCTTAGCCAAGCGGTGCGTAGCAAAGAATAGGACGGATCTAAACGAGCACACAAGTGAACGAGATAAAATATCGACGGAACAACTTCATTGTCTGTTTTCTTCACATATGATTGCTACTCGCTGATACTAATGTGTCTCGGAAAGAGTAAAGGTGCCTTCTCTGGGGGGGATACACAGGCAGTGCTAGTCCATGAAATGAGTGCGTCTCGTAGCTCAAGACATGAACAGCCCTCGTGATCAACCCCTTGCGCAATACAACGCTCATCGCCTTCGATCTTCTTCAAATATAACTCGCAAACGATTACGTAAAAATATTCATCCGTGATACAAAGTTGGATGCATGCGGAAGTATGTATGGAAGCGGTTTAGTCCTGTTCTTGCTGTGAGCGTTCGAGAAAATTAGGCACTAAGTGGATCGGCACACCGTTCTGTCGTGACAGACGACGCAAAGCACTCGTGGGAATGCGCTTAAAATACCGAGATACGGCGTAACAATCCAGCATTCAGCATAAGGCACATCGACCCCCAACACGACGTTACAGTTCCATCTTAGCGCTTATGCAAGGAAAATTGTTTTTTACCGAAACGAACGTCAGGATCGAGATGCTTACTTCCTCCAGTTATATGGAAGTGCCGATTTCAGCGTCCAACTTTGGTAGTATACTTAAAAAAAACATGGAAGGCGATTCAACCTCTAGTTGACCTCGATGAAACATAATGTCTTCTGTAGCGAGTTGCAGGCTGAGAACGGAGTGGTGTCACTGCGCACGGCACTACATCGTGTCACCCCTCGAGTTACCAAGGTAGGAGGACCGTCAAACTGATTAATTTGTTTTATTGCGACAGCAATTATATGGACACTCTGAGCGCATTTCTGCCATCGGCGTCGCCGTCGCCGTGAGGTTCCGTATAAAGTCCAACGGTGATAAAATCGTCGCCGCGCGCCGTACGCTGTGTGTGCGAATGAAAGCGTACTAGGGTGAGCCGGCAATTGCCGCTCAATGTAGGGCACGCGAGGGAGGAAGGCAGGTCTGAAGCGTGCAGTCTTTCCTACGCGAGGTGCGGGGGCGAGGCAACGGAGAGGGAGAGGGGTGCGATCTGCTCCGTCGGCTGCTGCTCACAGTGCGGCCGAGCGGGCGCCGTATCTTGAAAGCGATCTGCGATGTGGCGAAGTGCGCGCCCGCGCTCACCTCATCTTCAAAGAGATTTGCGATGGAGACAAAGTGCATGCGCCGAGTGCCGGTAGCTTCGTATGCACCGGGCTTTCGACGTTTAGTTCGCGTTGGAGCGAGACGACAGACAGCGCGAAGGTCAATTTGCCCGCCGCTGCTGGCGCGCTTCCTCACTCCGGCGTTTTCACAGCGAGTTTCCGCGGTCATCGAGCGAGATGTGTTCATGCTTACCTGTGCGCGCGTTACACCATGCTTGTCTATTTAGTTAGTAAGCGAATGTTTACAACTTTACACGGCCCATTAAACTGCCCTCCTTGGTTCGTATAGCTCTCTACTAATTTGCTATCGCAATCGATGCTTCACCTTTCGGTCGTAACTGCTACTTTTTTTTACTTTACTACCTCCTGACTGTAATCCGAACAATCGGGCACACCAACTGGCGCGAGAACTCGCATCCCGCGTCTGCGGTCCGCCCCCTCGCTTCAACCCAGCCTGGAGGGATCTAGACAACAAAGACCCGCTTGTATCATACCACGAAATCACTTCAAATCATAGGTTAGCACGAAGAATTTTTCCTCCTCCTCACCAAAACCTCAAAAAAAAAGTTGCAGTGGCTTAGCTCGGCTATGCCAGGATATACGTAGCGTTAGCAAAGGTTCAGCTGATTATTCTTAGCTTTCCTGGTTGTCTAGATTATCAAGGATTAGCTTGATTGTCATGCTTACTGCTGCTCCAATGACACACACGCGGTATACGTATTATGTGGCACATGTATATAGCCTTCTTCTGTTCATTCCTCCTACGCTCAACTGCTAATTGCCAGGAAACTACTTCGGGGTCCGATGAGTCAAGCTTCTCCGTTCTTCTGCGCTGTTGAGCAGCATTTGCGCTCTCCTTCTCCATGGCTATACCACACTGGCAAACGCCAGTCAGAAGCGCAGCGGCTCCAGCGCAGTGTCAGACGGCGAATGCACAGCGAGCGCGCGCCGGTGCCAGTGCGTCTACCACGGCTACGACGTCACTCCTCTGGAAAATTCTGATGGTGCGCGGGTCAAGCAAGCAAGTTCTTCAGGTTTATAAAAGATCAGCCTGCAATTAACTACCAAATTTAAAGGCGATTATGTCAATGAACTGTCTTTGGTTCTGAACAATATATGTAGACTTGCACAGCATGCACCGTGAGTAGCAGCACATTTATCGGAAATTTCTAGCGCGTGCAACAGGCACGTACACACACTATTGACCCTTTTCGCGGAGCAGTTTGTTCTTGAGAAACGAGATTGCGTTTACGGCGGCGCGCCATACGTCTCCTCAGCGACCGCGCACGAATACGAAACCATTATAGCTCCTACCTTGCTTCTGTGCGATCAGCTGTCGGAAATGCAACTGAGTTTTCGCTAACGCACTGTGCTCCTTTCATGCTGGTTTGAATCATTTGGATTGAAGACGTGTGCAGTAGTTGGATGCAAAAATAGTGACTGGCATATTAAGGAATGTAAACTGTAATTAATATGTGGGGCCAAGTTCTCGGACCGCTGCTGCAACTGTCTGCAAGTGTTACCGGCACTTCGAGATGTACGTCTTTCGTCGAGGATACACAGATTTGCTCATCCTCCAGCGTTGTGTTGCTAACCTTCAAAGAAAGCGCTTCAGCCCCGGTACGTCGGCAAGAGTGAGTACCGCTCGTTAAACAATGATAACGGGAGTATAGCGCCGCTTTCTGTCATAGTAGGTTTCGCGCACAGTATCTACACACATCTACCCCAACTAGCACGGAAACTTACACCGACTATTTCCCCGACGTGTCAAGAATAAGTGAATGGGCGCACACTTGAATATATGCGCACTATATACGCACAATAAGTGACGGTACTACACCGATAGCGCACGAATGGTCGAAGCTGAATGTTTCGTGACGGAGTAAGTGAGTTACTAGCGATAATACACATTTGCTACACGGTATTACAATGTGCAGAACAGCTACGTTTCAAGCCTTGTGTGCAGCAAGAACAAATCTAACGGAACTGAGCACACCCACGAGCAATTAGGTAGAAAATTATCAGATAGTGACCACACCGAGGAACCTTACTGAGTCAGAAACGTGACAAGCCGCTGCTTCAAAATATTTGCCAAATAAAGAACGAAGACCAAGACACCATAATCCTGATTCAATTCATGAGCGGAAGGTTTGGATAGCTTCGAATACATATTTAGCCCTGCTTTTAGAGCAAGCATCATATACGCTGCTCGCGCCGTTTGGACATAGCTGAATCAGCTCCGAAAGCGCTTTTGAATGTTGTGTGAAACTGCGGCCAAAGCTTCGTGTCGTCCACCTAGTCACCGTCTACGACATCTCCCGAAACAGAGGTTTGGTAAGCCGCACCGCGTCATACACATCCATTGTAAACGCGAAGGCAACGGTGGCAGCTGAGGCAAGCAATGGACGCGTCACCACGTGATCAAACATGGCAGCGCCCACGGGATCGCCGCGAAAAGGGTCAATATGCGTGATTAAGTTACCCTTTGCGAGTCCATGTAGTCCTCCCTGATTTCTTCGTATTCCTCGTCGATGTCTTCGACAAGTGTTTTCCTTCTTTTAGCGTCCAGCAGAGATGTGCACTGGGCAGGAAATAAATGTCAGCGACACGTCAAACTATACGAACTACACTGCTTGCTGATTTTGTTGACAAAAAAAAATCGCAGCTAATCGTTAGCACTGCAACGCTCCAGAAGCATATTCAGTTGCAGCATCAGCTCTGCAGTACAGTTATTCCTGAATGCGTTGAAGAATCTGTCGTAACTTCGTGCGTGCGTGCGTGCGTGCGTGCGTGCGTTCAACAAGAGATCCGTCCTAAACACAAGATCAGCAATTGTCATTTGAAAAAATTTCATTAGTAGCCTTTCAATGACATTAGAGTGTGGTTACAAACAAGCCCTCCAAAAAAATATGGCTGTTATTTTTAGCTTTCCAAAAAGATTAACTAAAAGGAAGCCGAATAAAATATTTGAAATTGCGGAACAAAGAAAATCAACTGAAGGACTTGTCTACCATAGACGCATGTAAAAAGCCCAGTTGCATGGAATATACCACTTATACCGTGAAAGATAAAACTGCTACACCTACAACACAGACTTCCAAAAACCCTTAATGACAGAGTCCAAGCAGAAATCACAGGTTGTCATAGACTGCCACCACGAAACCGTAAAGAAGGCTTGCATTGCCCCATTTTATTTCTGAATTTCTTCGAAATAGTTTTGTCGTTGTCACTCTGGTGATCCTTGGCAATCCTTTACCTAGCAGACAGAGAATAGTAACTAGGCCTAAACAGTCGGTTGTTTCAAAATATGTGTTTAGTTATGAGTATTCGAAAATACAGAATAGTTAAATTTCGAATAAGAATCGAACATTACGCACTTACTATGCGCATTTGCATTCGAAACTTCCAATATTCATCCACCTATACTAAAAATACATGCATTAACGGCAAGTTTATTTGCCAATCTTGCCGAGACTTGGCGTGAATCGGCGTTGTTCATGCATTAGGGTGTTTTAGAAATAGCGACTTCAAGCGGCTTTCCGTAAACCGAAAGCCTAGACCACGTTGCACGCCTGTTCCGAGTTATTTTGTGCTCTTTGCCTCTGCTCTTTGCCTTCTTCTTTACGCATACAGATAGCATCCCCTGACTTCGCGTCCACTATTTATAGAACTTTCTATCCGTGGTGCAATTACACTTGACACTCGAACTCTACAACTACGCTCAAACAGTAACAATTGACACGAAGGCGATAATGCAATGTTAATACTCTAGTATAAACGACCTCCGTATTTGCTATAGTTGCTGAGGTGCCTTCGGCCATAACCTTTCTCCAACACTGGGCTGCTTCGAAAAACTAAAGCCGTTTTGAGAAGGTGTTTTGTCAACAGCGCATGCCTATTAACCTAACGTCCTTAATCTGCCAATAATCAGTGTATACGGCGTTCCTGACTATCCACGAGTTATCTTTCGCGCTATCGGTGTCTATAGGTACTTAACGACGGCGGCTTGATCAAAAGGCACAAGCTTGAGCGTTTCGATCAAGCGGCCGTGACGTACCTTACGGCACGCTCAGTCTTCTTGCCGCATGCATGAAAAGCCTCCAATTTGGAACAGAGGCATCCCTCAGCCTTCCTCTGCTCTACTTCCTTGCTTCAGGTCTATAGGCTAAGCATGCGAATGCCCTAAATTTTGAATATCAAATTGTCCTAGACATCCCTGAGACATGCTTGAGCGTGCAAATACGCACTCTCCCCCTTTCCCGAACTCTGCATGTTTTGATATGAAAACTCCCAATGACGACATGTCCCCCCCCCCCCCCCACCCCCGCTTCTTCATCCCGCAGAGGTCACCCTGGATCTGTCCTTGCTAGGGTGCCTCGATGCCACGGCGCTGACATCGAGGCACCCTAGTCCTTTGCATTTTGTGGCGATTTGTCCAATTACAGAGCATTAGAATATCTTTAGAGCGCAGCTCTTAGGAGCCCGTTCCTGCGGCCAGCGCCGGCGTTGTCTCTCGTAACCGAGCAAACGAGCGCAGCGAATGATGAAAGCGAACGCGGAGCGCAGCGGGAAATGAAAGACAGCGATAGCGAAGAGAGCGCGAGGAGGAAGGCGGAGGAGGAGGAGGGTGAGAAGAGAATCGTAGTGCCGCGCAAGACGCGCTTTAGGGCGATGATGGCTACGAGATGGCGCCAGAGCAGCGCGCGTCGCCTGTACGGAAACAAAGCGTTGCCTGAGCAGAGGTCTGTTTGCGGCGGCTGCTGTGAATCACGCCCACGCGTCACCCGCGCGCTTCCTCTCCGATTAGCGAGGCAGTCGCGCCACACTTCGCTCTGTTTGCAACGTGCCGCACGAGACAGCCAGCCGTGCCAGCCCGCGCCAGCTTGCTCCAGCCAATACATCGCAAAATGAAAACGCGTATAGAACCGCGCTCAAATTTCACATTAGGGAATCGTTATCGTCGGTGATGTTTAAGCGAAGCTTTGTAGGCTCACGAGTTTCGGCGGTGGCGGTGGTGGTGGTGGTCACGCTGAAAAGTGGGCCGATCCTGGCGATAGTGCAGAAAGGGTCCAAGCTCATTGGCACATACCAGGGATAAAAAAGAAAGCGAGAAAGAGAGAGGCAAAGAGAGCGAGAAAGAGAGCAAGAAAGAGAGAAAGATAGAGAGCTACCTAGAAATAAAGAGAGAGAGAAAGAAGAAAGGGAGAGAGAGAAAAAGAAAATCACCAAGCACAGAGAGAGGAAGAGAGAGAGAAGGAAGAGAGATAGAAAGGAAGAAAGCGATAAAGAAAAAGAAAGCAAGGAAGAGAGAAAGAAAGAAAGAAAGAGAAATAGAAAGAAAGAAAGAAGAGGGAGGGAGATAATAATAATAAAAGCAAATAGATAGAGTCTCGAAAAAAAAAGCCTCACCAGTCTATAGGCTGACTTAGTGTTGCTCTAAAGTGTTCCTTTACGATGTGACTGTCGGAAGCCCGCATCACGGCAGTGTAATTGAAAAAGACTGAATAGGAATTCGCCTTAACACGCTTAATGTGACACATCGAAGAACCGATATCTTACCACGACCACACTTTTCGAAGCGTCAGGAACGTAGATCACTGGCTGGCGGTAACGTGGCGCTATCTTCACTGCGGTGTGGCGCCTGCAGCGTTGACAAAGTGGCATCGCCATCAAATCGCGTCCATCAGTGCATCAAAAGCAAAGTTTGGCTTGTAACGCTCGCCTTTCGATATCTTTCGCGGGCATTCGAAACCTCCCAGGGAAAGTAATTTGCGACACACAAACATTTTATCACTGTTTTCTAGCCAGCTTTTTATTGCCAGAAACCAAACATGAAAATATCCCGCTCATTATTATTCATATCTGTTTGATTGTTTGATTTCGTTATGCTGCATGTTTCTATGCTTACGTTTTGCCTTCGCCACGATATCACTCTGCCTTATATGCGCATGTCTACCATGCAGTCTTCGTATATGCGAAAGCGTCAAATGGCCCAATGAGTATGAGAAAGCCGCGGCGTCTGTCGTCTATGGCAAACCAGCGCTGCCCAGGGGGCGCTCGTGAAAAACGGCCCTCGGCGCCGTAAGTGAGAAAGCGCCGCAACTTTCAGTCTCCCAAACGAACGCAGGGCCGCAGGGAACACGTTGTTTTTACGTTTCACGAAACCGTAACCTCAGCGAGTTTGGCCTCTTTTTCTTTGTCGTTTCTCAGCGTGAATATTGAAAACAGTGAAGAGGTTCCGATCATCGAGGACGAATTTCCTCATGAAAAATGCCCTAGAAGTGTCTTGCACAGAAAACTGCATGATAGCCATGCATGCACCAGCAGCTGCAAGCGTACACCACCGATAGTGTTGCGGTAAGGTTTCGAGAGTGTCGGCTCACTGTAAGAGCTTTTGATGCAAAATAACTCGAGGAAGGCAAGGATTACATACAGTAAATTGTTTTCTGGGCTGAGAAAACGATACGTCACAACGACGGTTCAAGGTTTCAGCGAAATACAATTTATACGGTCCAGTGAAGAAGCTATAAATGCCGTCGGAATTCAAGTAAGCGATCACCATGTTCAATTTCTGCCCATTCTATACACAAAGAGAGGCAGATCCTTCGTAAGCAGAGTGACGTTGATTTCCTTGGTGCCCCTTATATGGTGTCCATGGTGCCTGAATTGAAGGCGCGTCCACGTTATAACGACACGGCAACTTGCCGCACGGCGTTAGCAGTCCGCGGACCGCCGGCCGACGACGGTCTTGCTGGAAAACGGTGAGATCTCCCTGTCAAGAAGAGGACCTATTTGCTAGATCTCCCTGCGGCACAGCGGCGTGGTCATTCAG
Organism: Dermacentor silvarum; assembly: GCF_013339745.2. NCBI lineage: Eukaryota > Metazoa > Arthropoda > Arachnida > Ixodida > Ixodidae > Dermacentor > Dermacentor silvarum. The sequence goes on along the minus strand of NC_051160.1, from coordinate 17,477,559 downwards.
CGACAGAGGAGTGGTCGCGGCTACGCTCTGACGTCGCCGGCAGCCTCGTTGCCGCTGATCGCTCGCCACCGATATCGTCGCTATAGCTGTTCACTTCGAATCTGTAGCTGACGGCGCTTCAGAACGAACCACCGACGCTCCCAAGCAGCAATGTTTTGTTACCGTTGTTGCCGCTTTACAACCTCCTCGCAATAATTTCACACGAAGATGCTGATATACTGCAATGCTGAGCATGAGCACGGCCGAGCAGGTTCGCATGCACCGTCGGTATAGCCATGCATGCTGCAGCTGAACTTGACTTGTATCGAGACTCTCGTTTAAACGTTGGATCGTGGAAATGATTTCTTAAATAAAATTAACAATATATACGCGTCACTTTACTTTAGCGTACATCATTTTTGTCTGGAATAGAAGCTGCATAACCAATGTTTGTGTCGCCGGTGCAGCGGCGATGCGCTGTTTCTGCATTAAACCCGAAGTGTTCGCCGTATATGTTCGCTGTGAGAGTATCCTTAGCATTGTCATTTTCAGTCTTTTCATTTTGTCACAAGGCACCATTCACCGCTGGAAACCCAGTGGGAATTTACATGCCGGTTGGTACTAATATTACTCTTAGCACCCCCGAAAAAATGCCGGCTGTATATATGCGATCTCGTACTAAGAACATGCACATATTTTTGTACTAGAAGCATTGCCATTTTCGCTTTTAATAAAATAAAATGCGCACGGATATTATGCCGGAGAATCTGTAGAAATAGTTGAATATTCGACGGCATGCGCGAGCGCGCCTGCCTGAATCGGACGTCGCCGTCGCTCATGATCGGAGTTTTCACGAGGAATAATACAATTATAGGGCTATATTACGGCTTTTCTATAGATGCGGCAATTCACCATACAGAAATAGCGACGACCTTCAAACTTCTTTATTTTTTTTTTTTTTTCATGGGTTTGGGCGTCGCCCACCGTATGCCGGCGCTGGGGATTTTCTTCTGTTTGTATGACTGAACGATGCGCGTGATGTCCGCAAGGGGCGCTCTGGGTCAGCTGGAAACTCCAGCGCTGTGAAATGGCACCAATTAAGGCAGGCGTATACGTTTCGACAGGTGGACCTATCTTCGTTTTTGACGCATCTTCGCCTTTGACGAGTATAGGTCCACCTATCGAAACGTAGGCCAGCCTACTTGAGGCGCCTTATCCCTGCTTCTAACTTTTATACCAGTGTGCTACTCCATCTGTCGGCCCCCTTCCGGATTAAGCATACAGGGAAGGAATTGGGCAAAGGTCTTGGGGTTGGCAGTGATAAAAAAAGGGGGTCGACGAACAAGTGTAACGATAAAGACCGCGATGTTGGAGGCAAAAGCAACTTACTTCGATGTCGTGGCGCCCCCTATGAGCAGCGGGATGGCCAACTTTTGCCGCTCCATCTCTGTTGCCACGTGGATCATTTCGTTCAGTGACGGCGTTATGAGGCCAGACAGGCCAAGGATATCTTCGCAGACAACGGGTCCAACCACAAAACGAAAAATCAAAAAGACAGAAATAAAAGTATGTTTGAGGTTGACAATGAGATTTACAGCCAGTGACTGGTGTGGATGTTAGCGTTTCGCATTAGCAGTCGAGTTCAAAATGAACTGCAACAGGTTGCCCGTGGTTGAAGGGGCCCCCAGACTGCCATGGCGGCGCCTACATAAAAAACACTTAATAATAATAATAATATTAATATAATAATAATAATAATAATAATAATAATAATAATAATAATAATAATAATAATAATAATAATAATAATAATAATAATACCTTTATTCAGATCAATATACAAGACTGGTATGCGACAACGTCTGTATCCTTAGCCACAGGCTAGTTATGGATCCATGCAGTTGTGTAAAGAAAAATAAACAATTCAGAGACGGGTACAATCATTTTCTTTGTGTTTTGGATTAAAAACTAAGCACCGTTCCAATTGGTGGTACTTAATAAACCATTCTTTCGTTTGTCAGCGCCGCTGTGAGGTCATTGTGCCACTTCGACCACGGACACCACGTTACAGCTTATATTGAACGAGACTGTACGTTCGGCTGAAAGAGACATGCCGACTAGACAAGCAGGTCTTTGCAAAAACATTCGCAAAAGCAAAACAAGTTAAATAGACATTGAAGAGGAATAATAAAGTCAGGCTTTATTAGTAAATAATAATAATTAAATGGTAAATACATAGTAGTAAATAAATATATTAGCAATCGGTTATGCTCGCTATATCCTATATTAGTACATTACACTTTTGCAATAGCGAAACGGTACTCTTACAGTGAGAAGAGGCTTACTTTTCAGGGCCAGAAAGCAAGCGAAAGGGAAAGTCGGGCGGCGACGCCAGCGTCAAGTCCCTGAACTAGCACCCGGTGACATCATCAATTTTTATAGCGTTTGTTAACGACCAGTTAGTTGTTTATCGGCAAACGACGAATACGTCGCATTAAAATAAGCCAAATACTCTGACCCAGAAAGCTATCAACAGTATTTTGGAAAGAAAAAAAAGCAAAAGAAAAAAAAACTGATCAAACGGCTAGGCGAACATATGTTGACAACGGGGCGCAAATAGTCACCTAGCCAGCTTGACTTACTGAGATATTCTCTGCATGTTTTTCATTCTACCATTTTTCTATACATCTCCATAATCTTTTTTTTTCCTCAACACTTCTCTACCTACGTTGTACTGCTACCTATGCCTGTAACGGATCCGGTCGTATCCATCTCTTCCCTGCTTTTTTTCTACCGATGCTCTAAACATCTCTTGCTGATCTCGACAGTCGATCGGTTGATGCTTCCGTCCACTTTAAACCCGAACGCTTCTGGAAGGTGTACGTTACCTACGGGTCTCACTGGGTGAATCCCTTCGCATTCCATTAGGATGTGCTGAGTCGTCTCCGGATTTTTGCTGCAGCATCTCATCTAGTTGTGAGTATTTTCTCCGGTATGTTTTTGTCCTTAGGCAACCAGCTCGAGCCTCAATTATCAAGGCACTGCCCTTTTTGTTATCGTACAGATTTTCACTTCTAATTTCTTTCTTCCCATTCTTGTGAATCTTCATGTTCTTTCTTGTTTCCAGTCTTTGCATCCAATTCGCTGTCTCTGTTTCTCTCACTTTCTTTCTGATGACTCTTGGTTGTCTATCCACACCTTCGGTTACCCTGTACTTGGTTGCCAACTTTCTTGGCCTCTTCCTCCATTCTGTGTCCACTCTTTTCAGGTACAGATACTTGAGCACTTTAGCCACCCATTTATTTTGATATATGTTCATGAGTGTTTCTTCAAAACAAATTTTGCTCTACGCTTCTGTGGCTTCAAATGAGGCCCGGCCCATGTCGTCCTGGATTGCCTCATTTGTGGTTTCACCGTGGGCTTCCAAAGCCAACCGTTCGACTGATCTTTGGTTAACTTCCAACCCCGACAAGATATCCAATTTTAAGCATAGAATGCCATTTGCGAATGTTAGCGCTGGCACCATTACTCCTTTCCAGATTCCACGCACCACCTCATGCTTATTGTGGCGCCACAGCGCTCTGTGTTTCATTATTGCTGCATTCCGCTTCCCCTTTATTTTCAGATTATCTTGGTGGTTGCTTGAGTAATTCTTTCCTTCATTTATGTGTACCCCGAGGTACTTATATTGCTTCACTATATGGGTATGACTTGCTGTTGAATTGACGCCACGTAATTTCCCGTCTCTTCATTAATGATCATAATTCCTAATTTCTCTGTGCTACACTTAAGGCCTATATTTGTCGCTGCGTTGCTACAGATATTCGCAAGTATCGGTAAATCTTTTTTATTGTCCGCTAGTAGCACAATGCCGTCTGTGTACATCAGTCCAAGGACCTCCTGTTGCACCGTTTGCCGCCACACAATACGAGTATACGCAGTGGCACCGCGGAAATTCAACAAGGGTAACTTTGGCCTTCCTTAATAGACGCTCCTTCGCCGAATAAATGAAACACCAGTAACGAATGTTTTTTCGCCAAATAAATGAAAATAAAGACTCAAAAGAACACTTCCCTCTTCTCAACTGGCTGTCACATTTTATATTGTCCCTTTAAAGTGAAACGTGCCAGTCAATAGTTTTTGGATGCAAAATGAAGGTTGCGAAAATGAGCTTCTAAACAGGAGCTAATTAGTGTGTAGACGGTAAGATGTCATAAGAATTGCGAAGGGAGAGACAGAACGGAAAGCACACCGCTGACTTTGGACTGCGTTTCAATCACGACGAAATCTCACAATTACAACAACGCATTTACGAATTTGTGTCTGCCGGTTCTGTGAAAAGCATACGCGAAGTTTAGCACTGCGATCTGTGTTCGACAGCGATAAGAGTTGGGCTTACCAGCATTCTCTTCTCGAACGACATCCAGTATCTTCTCGCACGGGACCATGACGCCGAGGTCGATAACCCTGCGAAGACACAGTACTGAGCATCCGAAAGGCGTTCGAAAATATCCTGTATACGCACCCTCCATCGGCTAGATCTAGGGTGCCGTGATTATTTTATGCTATCCCACCAGTGTCGCCGACACCGGCAACTATAGGGATACGAAGAAAATTTAACCGACATTCGAAACGCCAAGAGACGCACCGCTCGTCAGAGTGTCAAGTGCTGAACTTGCCCCCCCCCCCCCCCCCCTAAAACCAAGCTTGGGGGCATTTCTGCTGCCGCTTTCGAGAGCGACTATGCCCAGTCACCACACCACAGACAAGGACGTTACCTACAATTTGTTTACATTTGCACTTCGTATCAAGTTCCTTCCTCACGCTCCTGAGACCCGAACGTAACTATGGGATACAATCGCTCTCCAAGTTGGTTTTTATTGTCTGTTGATATCTTATGAAATCGAAAAACAATTTTAAAAATTTAAATACCGTGGTTCGATGTCAAAAGTTGCCTCTACATGTAGGTGAAAGAAATAACTATCTCCATCATCTCCTCATAATTGATATGGTAGAAACTGCATTTGATTGCTTAAACGCAGAGACGTAGATGGAACTACGTGTAGTACATCGCCGTGTTGCTGCTGCGTCCGGAATTTTCACGCAATTTCAGTGATTTCGAAAGACACCTCCAGGTTGCTTTCGGCCGTCTGGGACGACACAAAGATCGATTGAGTGTCACATTTCTCGAAAGCTGATGACAAGAATATGAGTAAACCACTTATTTACAGTTACACGTACACCGCACTTCATACCCAGAATGAATATTTTGGGTAATCGCTTCCGAGTGAATTTCGAAAGAAATGTTGAAGCAATGTACAATGTATTGTACAAGGGGTCTTAGGAGGATATATTAGTAGAGCGTATTTAGAGAGTTTTTTTCTCCCTCTATAAGTGATTGTGAAAGCTTCTGAATATTTCTGTTTTGTTTCTTGCTTTGTTTTTTTTTATACTTTTCTTTCGCATAGTGTTTGCAATATGTGTGTATGTTTAGCTACACTTTTGGGAGAGCGAGTTCGTCAGTAGCCAAACTCCCCATACTGTCGCAGCTAAAAGATCACCACCACATTGTTGTTGCTTTTTTAACGTTAAGTGACATCAAACAATCACGCGAGCTTATCCTTCGCAAGATACGCCTGCGGCTGCTGGCCGGAGCCTTCGTTGTCGTAGCGTTTGCGTAGACAACTACGTTACGGCTGTCCTCAGACTGAGGCGATGCTTCCGGACTGCGTTGCTTTCTTTTTTTTTTCGTTTCTGCTCAATAATATTTGGTGGAACAGCAAAGAGTCGTTTACCTGAAGTTATTGCAGCCCAAGACAACTGCCACGATGTTCTTCCCGATGTCGTGCACGTCACCCCGGACCGTCGCCAGAACCACGACACCGGAATGGCTCACCTACACGAGTCGGAGAAGATAAGTGAGAACATTGGAGGCTAATCAGCGAAATCATGTAGTGACAAGTGTCCGTAAGTCTCGAGTGATCACTCTCAATCATCACTGCTCTCTTGTGAATTGATTACCCAAGTTGATTTTTGCGTTATTGTTCCTTTTCTTCGCTTAAACTGTATTGATGATTCACTTCTACGTATACTCTTCACTTTATTTGTTTTGGGAATTCCTTCATTACGTGAGCGATTGTTTCTTTTCCCTTCTTTGTTCTCGCAGCTGATGGACTGGGTTGGTATACTGTGCACTGTTAATTTACGTCTGCTAATTTTGTTATCCTTTATTACTATCTGTATACCACTCCTGCTTGGGCGACACCAAGGCCTGCAGTATTGTATAAGTAAATAAACTAATGATGTCAATTTCAGAGCGCTCTTTTTCGCTAAGCCAGAAGAAGTGAATGTGGCTTGCCAATGTGAAATTTATGCTTTATAAAGCGTTAGTACAATACGCGATCTAATTGGCACGATAGTGCGGTTGCCAAGAGTGTGGAATCGCAGTCAAGGACGGCAGCGAACTGTGTTGTGTGAAGTTAGGAAATTTGCAAGCATGAGATGGGGTCAGCTAGCTGGCGCTAGACAGAGGTACTCGGAGATGACTAGGAGAGGCCTTTATCATGCAGTGAACAGAAATATGACAACAATCGATGATGACAATATCCAAGGTTGAGTATATGCATCATATTTATTTGCGATCTCAATGTCAATTCACTTACGATTAGTACTGAAGCCACTCAGAACCGCTCAGGACGTTTTATTTTATCCAGCGATTGCCACATAGCAAGTGTCACTCTAATAAAATTCAATTCTCAGTTTGTCTGACCTGTCGCTTCGTCAATGCGTTTCGCTGTTTTCGCTTTTTTTTCTCCCAAAATCTCTCAATGTACAATCCCAATTTAAGCTATATTGACTGTTATAGTAACATTGTATATTCCTTAAAGACCTCTTAATCGGTTCAACGTTAGCTGGCCAAGTTGTCACACTAGCTTATATAGTGATTCTTCCATTCCCCCTATAGTAACGGATGGGAACTAACTTCGCACAATCATTACTTCCACTGTCAAGCCAGCACATTCAGACAACCACTTCCTAATGAATTCATGTAACCTTAGTATGCTGATGTGTATATTGTTTACGCACACATCCACTCCTCTGAGTAAATTCAACCAACTCAAGAAAGCCCTTACCAACGAATTTATGTAACCGCAGTACACAGCTAAAACATATTGACACGTATATATGTTTATCTTTCACCGGTGACCGCTTTCCACCGGCTAACAAATGTTAAACGTTATCGCTTGGCGCAGGACGCGCCTGTATCGGAAGTTTCTAGAACGTTATCGATGCTTCTTTCCGTTGCCTGTTTCCACCGACGCTTATGTTATCTGATTGTATGACCGACGCGAATTGTCTAGAACTTTCTGGAAAACACGCGGGCATCAGGGATTAATCTGGAACCTTCGATGACTCAGGTATAAAAGCCGACGCGTTTCGCCGCTGATGAGATTTTCGACGATCGCCGAATGTGTTCGCCGCTATCGTTGTGCTTTGAGTGTAGCTTGCTTTTGTGGGCACGGGTTCGCCCAATAAACAACCAGTTTTATCATACACAGTTTTACGACTGTTTTCTTTACGGTCACTACACGTGACAATATGTATAGTTTCGTTTTTACGTATTACCCACTCCTCTCGGTAAAGTCTCGGCGCAAAGTAAAAATAAGCGAAAGAAATGAATTAAACGTAATGGTCCACTTCTCATCGGCGCTATTGTCACGTTGCATAGCGTTGGCGGGAAGCATTTTGCTTCGAGTAAGCACCGCATTACAACGCTTCGTCTCTCAGACACTTCCGGAATAAATTTTTTTTTTTTTTTCTAAATTCGACAGCTGGTTAGTTGGTCAAAAATACCTACATTTATGCGGAGAAATTCCGAAAAAAAGTTGCGCTTGGTGTCCTGTGCTTATTTATGCTTCAGTGTTGGGGTTTTTTTTTTCGTTAGGCTTAGTTTAAGCCTAGTCGCCATTTTTACCTCGTTTGTCAATGAGCTCCCCAGGAGCTTCCTCGCTTCCTCCTTCTCTCGTTCCATGAAAGGGACCAGGTAGGCGACCGCTTTCTTCATAACCCTCGCGGACTTGATCACTTGAGGCAGGAACATCTTGCCCTCGCCGAACAGGTCGCCGACGATGCTCATACCCTGAAAGGGCGCGAACATGAAATGCACGAAAACATCGCGGGTGAAATAAAGATAGACGGGAGTATACGTACTTCGGGCTATAGTGGGTGCGCGGTCAGTTAGAACGATTTTGTTGTCCCGTTCGTTCGCAATGTTTTCGTTGTTGCTAAACGTTGAGATTTGCTCGTGTTAGCAGGAATTACGAAAAAAAAAAACGAGTTTGAATCATTGAAAGCATATTGTACTATGCGCTACAACTGTACGTGAGTCGAAAAAAACATGTGCCTCATAACTATATTACACATGATTTAAATGGGTTTTTTGAGGCGAAGCATACCAGTTATTGTGCAAGATCTCATTAGATGATTTGATATTAGAGATGTGCACATATGGTTATCTTTTAACATGGTTAAGGCGTCTACTCTACATTGCTTTACGCGTTTCAGCAGCAGTTGATAGCGCAAGCTGGGCTAGCATTATGAAAAGAAAATGTTGGCAATTAGGATTACGATGAATGGACTCTCTTAAACGTGTGCTTTCGACTGAGTTAAGGGTATCTCACATGGACTGATAGCGGACGCGAGTTGGGGCATACGCACGTACTTACTTTTGTGGCAACTAACCGTCATTAAAGGTCCCTCGATGATATTGAGGGTGAGCGGGTAAGTGTCCTTTCTATTGCGGGCTTCTTCAACGTCCTCTTCAATGTGAGAGTCCAAACCCTGAAAACGACATCTACGCTTCACCGTCACGTTTAAAACTGAAACTAACGTGACGGTATTATTACACGTCTCCGCACTTTCAGCACTGCCTTTCAGCATATAGCGTTAACCGTTGAAGCGTTACCGCTACCGCTTCCCACATACTGCGAATGCGCGGACCGCGGCGGGCGGTATAAATAACGCGTAACGGTAACGCTATAGTATAATCGGTGGCAACCTAGGAATTACAAACACGCTCCGCCCACAAAAACGTAGTGCTCTTGCTTTTTGCCTCTGAAGAAGAGCCGAGTCAGATGGAGTGCGCTCACAGCTCAACTACTTTGCTCTGCCAATGTACATGCTACGCTTATCGGAAAATTAAAGTTCGTTGTTTCAAGCTAAAGTATTGCCTTTGAATAAGCACTGATATCAGTATCACCTATAAAATTTCACAGGACGTTCAGGTTTGCTCATAAAACCAATGACACAAAGAAAACTGTACTGAGGAGAAGGCCGTTTTAGACGCGCAAAAACCGCTTGAAGTCACCGAAATAAGCGAACCTAATTGGCTGCATGGCGCATATATGCAAATTTGACAGTGCACATATGACTTTTTTATTCTTCGATTGTCACAGACTGTAATGTATACTCTAAGATTGAGCGAATCATGTGGACGGTAATGCGGATAAGTCGGCCAAAAGAGACCGACGATTGGACGCTTTCACGGCATCCGTGAACGCGCATTAACGACAATATCAACTGTTGTGACAAGTTCCCTCCCTACGCAGCCTACCTTGATTAAAGCTGTCTTCAGCCTCTCCTCAACAGAAGCGTTCCTCCAGCTGTCTTCAGCCTCTTTGCGATTGCCTTCTTTGCTTAAGCCCTACATGAAAAGAGGCTCCAATAAAATGTTCAACCAAAAAAAGCTCACAACAACGTTCAGAACCTTGTCACAAAAATAGTTTTACTCCGTTTTAAGCATAGCAGGCAAAGCCACGTAGGCTGTAAAGACACTTCTCTCACTGGTAGCATTCGCGACTGAAAAATATTGCGTCACACAAAAAAAACATACGTATTTGTTGTGTAATTAGACGTAATATTATGTTTCACACTGCTATGTCACAAAATATGACGTAATTATTACATGAAATGCGTCGCGCATCTGAAACTATTTATCACTGACTTAGCGGAGTGACACGTTTCTCAGACCAGCGGCCACAGCACACCGTTAGCGCACGCGACCGAAACATAGTTCGTCCCATAAGGGAAGCGCCCAAGGTGCGCAAATAATACACGATTCAGCGTAACCTTAGCGAGCAAACTATAGTCGTAATCTATACGAAGTAGTTATTGCGTATAGTCGTATACATTGAGTCGCAAATCAAAAGCAACCGCTCTGCGAAACGGGCGGAGTAAGACTTCTACCACCGCACTACTTGCGTAGATTTCGCGGAATCGCCTGCTAAGTGTAAAAGTGACTATGAGGAGTGTCTATGACAACGGGGTTGAAAACATGGCGTGGCACAGCCTTGCGAGAAGACAGAAAAATAAAATTATGAGCTCTCTTTATTTCTATTTTTCAAGTCTTCAAGAGAGCACAAGTGGTTTACTATAGGTACATTGCATGTGAAATAAATATAAGTCCCCGAAAAGCTAACCCAAATCACAGGAAGGAATCATGCATATTTCGTGTGCGTTCTTGTACTTCTAAAGTGCAGTGATATAACAAAAGGCCGATATCCTTTTTTTTAGGCATGAGGTCGAACCATAACGAAACGATATGCAAACTATTTGCCTTGTGTTCGAAAGGCGGTAATGTGGCAAAGTTGTCTTGCTGGCACAAATGTGCGGGCTGTGAGCTGTGTGCACAGCTACAGGCTGATTTGCTGAAGCCCGTAGAGAAAATGGCTCTATCAAAAATGCCGCAATGTTACAACGGCTTTTTTTTATATAAACTCGATGTTATTTTAGGTTCGTTATTAGACGGGCATGATAAGTGACTCACCGTTCCTGAGCGTAAAATTAGACAATGGTGAACAATCTGGTCAATGGTAACCAAATCTGCCTACCAAGGGCATAGCTAGAGAAGTCGTTTCGGCGCTAGAATGCCTCCCAAACTTTCAGAGAATGTCTTCTAATGAATAAAAAAAACACTAACTAAATAAAGCAACTGCAAGCATCTCATGTTCCCCATTCGCGAACCCCACCACCACTCCACTTTGATATTTCATTTTTTTAAACTTTAAAATGAATTATGGGGTCTTACGTGCCAAAACCACGATATGATTATGAGGCACGCCGTAGTGAGGAACGCCGGATTAATTTTGAACACCTATGATTCTTTAATGTGCACTCAATACACGGTAAACGAACATGTTTGCATTTCGCCTTCACTGAAATGCAGACGCCGCTGCCGAGGTTCAAACCCTCGACATCTTGCTTAGCAGCACAACGCCATAACCACTAAGCCACTGCGGCAGGTTTGAGCAAGAGTTTTGCGGAAACCCTCGTAAACATTGTAAAAAATCCGCATAAGCTGCAAATTTATCCATCACATTTGACCGCTTGAGATGCTATAACAGATGCGAGTTTACAGAAATTAGATATCTGTTTTTTTTTTTTTTTTTTGTGCAGATCGAGTTACGTATTTATGAACTTCGTGCTAACATTATTTTTGACCTTGCCGATTTTCAGCGACGTTCCTTGAAAATTCGACGTTCTACATCAAAATTACAATTTTTAGAATCGATAAAATTAAACATCATCTCTCAAATGCAACATATTTCATTCGAAATGGTCTAGTCGCTTTCTCATAAAGGCATTTCTGCGTTTTTCCGCGTATTTGAATAGGGAAATCAGAATTGGTTTCGAGCTAAAGGTTCCTCTTGAAAGACAACGTCGAAGGCACCCCTGAAAATAAAGTCCCGGTAATGCTACTGCAGCAAACTGCGGATTTCTATGTCGTATGCTTCCATAGAGCTTCTCTTATAGCTACAGCTTTCCTATAGGTCAGACTGTATTCATTTAGCTTTGCGCGAATAACATGACAGAGAGTTGCGCTAACCTTGGAGTATTCCAAAAGCTTCTCCGTTGCGTCTGGGTCTGTGTTCATGACGACTGCTTCGCAGAGCTCGAGAAGTTGCGGCTCTATGCTGTCGTACACAGGAAGACATCCGGCGTTGACGATGCCCATGTCCATACCAGCCTATATGTTGAAAAATTATACAGCTTTAGTTTGACCACTAACTTCGTACCGTTTGCGGATTACCCTTTGCGGATTACCGTCTACGAAATACCGCTAACGGATTACCGGTTGCGGATTACAGCTTACGGATTACCGGTTACGTATTACCATTTACGGATTACCGGTTAGTGATTACCGGTTACGAATTACCGGTAGCAATTGACGGCAGCAGCAAAGATGGTAGCGACATCTCCTGCCGATTTATCCACTGAAATGCGTTTGAAACATGTTTGTGTCGCGTCAGTGTTCTTGCCGAAGAAAAGTCATCAAAGTACCACACTTTACGAATATGTCGCTACCAGCGTTTTAGACCAGCAGCTTAAGCAGCATATGCAAGTTACTGCAGTATTAGCTTCGCGTGCTCTCTGGTTAGACACTGCGTCCCCAGGTGTCGCTACCAGTGCTGTCGCTGCCGTAAACCTCACCATGGTATCCCGGTATCCCGCAAACGGGAATACATTTACGAACAAGCTAAAACTCTCTAGTATCATAGATGTACGCTTTTCCCCGATACGAAAAAAAAATGACAAAGAAATAAAAGGAAGAAAACTCACTGCAAGACCACACCAACTGAAGCCAAATGTAAACTCTGGTGGCTTGAACCCCTGAACCTCCAATAAAACATTATTACAACTACTATATTCTCAGTATCATCATAACAGATCTTGAATGGGTGCGAGGAATGCAAATATTGCCTCAAGCCAAGGAGTCAGACCACAGCGTCAAAGTGTCAAGAGCGTAACTGTCACCGGTATCGGAAATAGAGTGTCTGGCCATGCACCGCTACTGCACGAAAAATGGCCTGACAGCCCGGTTAACTATTCTGACCCGAAAAAACGGAGCAGGTACAAGGCACAGGACTACCTTATTACCGTACGGCTGATACGAGAATGCAGCACGCCTAAAGATGTTTAATGACTTAGGCGTTGGGACATTGTGTCCGGGGCAAGGACACTGTTGAATATAAGAAGTCAACTGTATACGACGTCTTATGCTGCGCCATATATTTAGTAATTAATAATCAATCACTCAAGGAAATAATAATTTCATTGCATTAGAACGTGAACGTAACCTCTGTGCAGCAAAAATAATTTTGCCGCAGAAGAACGCACTTATGACGCCTTCTCGCACCGATTTCTGCCAACGTCATTTGCGTGAGTGTGGCGCCCCCTTTCTGTGGCACTCTCACTGATCGAGGGAAATGGCGCACAGCAGAGCGTGGCCTCAGAAATCACCGACACGGGCATAATTTCCGCGTTGTGCAGGCTAAGGCATCACTCGCTTATTCCACCAATCACCTGTCTTCACGGTAAGTGCTGTCGTCAGTCTAGGATATTCTTCTTTTTTTTTAGATACCTAGTGATCCGTTAGCGCTGAACAAACCCCGGGCCAGGTTTCAGGTCCCGCAAATTATTCGCACCTGTTAGACTTGATGTCCTACTCTCTCCGTTTAAAATAAGGAAATTTACCTTTGTAAAGCTGGCTCATCCGCAGCAACAGTCCGCCTGCAGCAAAGCTACCTTTACAAAAATGAACGTTGCGGAGTGAATGGGAGAAGGCCATGCACGCTTATGTAAGGAATCAGTGTTAATCGAAGCTTTCTGTGATGTTTGCAAAAACTGTAAACTAACTGTTACGTGAACGTAACGCTAATTATCGAAATGCTTGCAGGAAATGACGTGAAGGAAGTGTTATACTTTACGAAAATAAAACGTTAATGGCGCAAGGGTAATTCAACTTTTAACCAAACGTAACGCGGTCAGGTCAATGTAACGTAATGACGCAAAAATTCAGATGCAAGCGCGACCTCTAATTAAGGACGACAGAAATGCGCATTCAATGCACCCACCCACTATGGGGACGGCTAATTACTCAAAGGCGGACAAGCACGATTAATCGTAAAGTATAATCGACTAATTAACAAAAATCGTACTAATTATCATTCTAGTTAATTCCTTTATGGCGCACACTAACATTTACAAAAGGCGTTAAAGAATTGAAGAATTATAACCCCATTAGCTTGCTTTCGGTAGCGTATAAAACATTCAACAAGATAATTTCCAATAGAATCAGGACAACACTTGACTTCAATCAACCATAAAAAGGCTGCCTTCAGGAAGGAATATTCTACATTAGATCGTATTCATGTCATCAATCAGGTAATTGAGAAATTCTGTATATGGCTTTCATAGATTATGAAAAGGAATTCGATTCAGTGGAGATACCAGCAGTCATAGAGGCACTGTGTAAACAAGGAGTACAGGAGGCATACGTGAATATCTTGGCAAACATCTACACAGATTCCACAGCTACCTTGGTTCTCCACAAGAAAAGTAGAAAGATACCTATCAAAAGATGGACCAGGCAAGGAGACAAGCTCTCTCCAACGCTATTCACTGCATGCTTAGAAGAAGTATTCAAGCTCTTAGACTGGGAAGACTTAGGAGTGAGGATCAACGGCGAATATCTCGGCAACCTTCGGTTTGCAGATGACATTGTCCTATTCAGCAACAATGGGGACGAATTACAACAAATGATTGAGGACCTTAATCGAGAAAGTGTAAGAATTGGGTTGAAGCTGAATATGCAGAAGACAAAGATAATGTTCAATAGCCTGGCAAGGGAACAATAATTCAGGATCGCCAGTCAGCCTTTAGAGTCTGTAAAGGAGTACGTTTATCTAGGTCAATTGCTCACAGGGGATCCTGATCATGAGAAGCAAATTTACAGAAGAATAAAATCAGGTTGAAGTGCATACGGCAGGCATTGCCAAATCCTGACTGGGAGCTTACCACTGTCGTTGAAAAGTGTACCGTCATTGCATTGTGTCGCTGCTAACATATCGGACAGAAACTTGGAAGTTAACAAAGAAGCTTGAGAACAAGTTAAGGACCGCACAAAAAGCGATGGAATGAAAAATTCCAGGCCTATAACGTTAGGAGACATGAAGAGAGCGGTGTGGATCTGAGAACAAACGGGGATAGCAGATATTCTGGTTGACATTAGGATAACAAAAATTGAGTTGGGTGTGCCATGCAATGCGTACTGTAGATAACCGGTGAATCATTAGAGTTACGGAATAGATACCGAGAGAAGAGAAGCGCAGTCGACGACGGCAGAAAACTAGGTGAGGTGATGAAGTTAGGACATTTGCAGGAACAAGTTGGAATCAGCTAGCGCAAGACAGGGGTAATTGGAGATCTCAGGGAGAGGCCTTCGTCCTGCAGTGGACATGAATGGGCTGATGATGATCATGACGATGAATAACAACCGATGAGTTCGCAAGGCGTATCCGCTTAGAACGAATTTTGAGGATGACACTACTTTCTTTGTTAATTTGTCGATCATGCATTTTAATTTCACGTGCGGGTAATGTCCGCCGCTCTGTTTTATATACAGCTCGAGGACTGCAATTATGCTATCTGCCACAGGCAGTTCTTTTTTTTTAATTCTGTATGGTCTTAAAAAAGACACCCCGTATATAGGAGACCATTGGCAAATCAGTTCTGCAGAATCCCGCGGGATGGAGGAAGTGCCAATAAAGGGTAAAAATTGTCATCCACCCGAATGTAGCACGAATCTACAAAGGAAACCCATGCGGAGTTCTAATACGGGTTTCCTTTGCAGTTTCGCGCTACATTCGGGTGGATGACAATTTTTCCCTTTCGTAGGAGAACATTATACATAAACCAAATTGCACTGAATGCGTATTAGAGCGGATGCAAACATCAACGTAATTTTCAGTGTAAGGAAGGAGCACTCACCTCAATTGCGTGCAAGAGGAAAACGCTGTGCATCGCCTCTCGGATGCGATCGTGACCGCGAAATGCAAACGACAGGTTCGACACTCCGCCGCTGACTCGGGCACCCGGCAGGGTCGCCTGGAACGGAGCGCAACATTCCAGCATATTATAGTAAAGGCCCGATTACACGCAATGAAAAATAGATAGAAATATTGTGGCGCCACCTACAAACTCGCACTTTTCTTACCCCGCACACTTTGCACTTAACGCTTTCCCGTCACATACCCGACATCCAAGTGTTACTTCTGCCCTGTCCGGACAGCAGATCTCTCCCATATCATGTGACAATGCACCATCAAATCCCCCCCCCCTCAAACGATTAATTAGTAGAGATGAGCTGTGGGAGACTGCCCTGAGAAGCTCCGATCCCATCCTATACGCAGTACCGAGTCCTCAGGTGGGCTGAGGAGGTAGCGGAGGCCTACCACGACTGGTACACGGACGTCTGGCCACATAAGGTGGTGACGGACGCCTGCTGGGACTGGAGCACATGGATCTCCCTCTCCTCTTTCCCTTCCCCCCGGCCCCTCCCCTTTCTTAAAAAGGTAAATTGAAGTTTATTCATTCATTACAGTGCTCACTAACTTCGTCGCGCTTAGGTAATCAAATGGCCCATAAACCGGACTATTTTCGTCGAGTCTTGCCGAAAAGCGAAAATTTCAAGTTGACTTACCCTGGAAAGTTCGCAGGCTTTTCTGCAATATCGATACAACAGACTATAATACAAAAAAATTACTCCATCTCCCGCTAAAGGGAACCATGTGTGGATGC
This sequence comes from Dermacentor silvarum, assembly GCF_013339745.2. NCBI lineage: Eukaryota > Metazoa > Arthropoda > Arachnida > Ixodida > Ixodidae > Dermacentor > Dermacentor silvarum. The sequence goes on along the minus strand of NC_051160.1, from coordinate 17,460,942 downwards.
GAAGCAGCGGGGAGATTGTTAGCTTGAGCGAGAGATGGTTTCGCGGCAGCGGCCCGAGCGCTCATCGCGGCGCTCCACAGGAGAGAGAGAGGCGCGCGCGCTCCGTCATTTTCATACCGCGGAACTACCGTGGCGCCCCCAGCGGAGTATGCAGCTGTCGCACCACCTGTCGAGCGCGCCGCTCCGGATTCCTAGAGGAGAGAAAGGGGGGAGCGTAGGAGAGGAGAGAGAGGGGGAGGGGACGCGCATGCGCTGTGGGGGTGTGGGACGCGTTACATGACAGAGCCGTCGGCAAGAAATGCTTCGCATTTAAAAAACCAACGCGATAGTATAAGGCATAAGAAAACGCGAGAAAATATATATGCCGAAATACTACGGGACGCAGTAAATGATGCAGTTCAAATGTATCATATCTCTGTTTAATTCTTTCAAACGTAAAAAAGTGCAGATATTTATAATGTGCGTGCGTGCGTGCGTGCGCGTTTTAGGCAGAATTATAGTTCCGTCTTTCTTGTTCATCGTTGATTGTAACGTCGTAGTAAATTACTACACTCAGTAAAACTTACTCAATGCTGTTCACACTTATACTGCTACAGTAATAATTGTAAGACGTTCCATCTCGTCGCTATACTGTGAGATCACTTTCTCTGAGCAAGGCACAATCCAATGAACGTAACTGAAGCCCAGCTGTTTCCGAGGGTAAATCATTTTTATGTACATGACGAACGGACGGAGCTAAGGACGCTTTCAAAAGTTCTTAATAGCTTTCGCTTGCACAACGCACAACATCATCATCAACAACAACAACAACAACAATAATAACAGCAACAACAACAAGAATTATTATTTTGCAACAAAAATGTTGCAAGAAAAGACCTATAGAGAAAGAAAGGCCTCGGACGTAGTGAAGGCCTCTCCTCATGAAGAAAGAGCATTCATGATTTTTCTGTTCGGAAAATGGCACAGGCTCACTTACTTTAATTCGACGAGTGGCGTTGATGTAATCCACTGCGTAATTGGCATGCTCAGACATGCCCGTGGCGACAGTCAGGATGTTAGGATCAAAGATCACATCGCTAGCCTCGAATCCCGCATCCTGAACAAGGATCTCGTACGACCTTGTGCATATCTCCACCTTGCGGTTCTCATCTGTGGCCTGAAATAGCAATTTAAAGGGGTTGAGACACCAAAATTTGAGGCTATAAAAATCCTGCTGTAAGCTTCCTCTGTATGCAAGGACACTCAACATGAAGTATTGGGCACAGCAAACGTATAATATATACGCGTATTTTAATTCGCTTCCAAACAGTGCCTAAATGCTCGTTCTCGAGATCGAGACCCATCGCTAGCGCAGTATTGACACCTACGTCATTGTGTTAAAGCGCAGCAAAAGTTTTAGTGACGTCATACCACATTAGCGTGACGTACAATGAGCGGTTACCCACAGCACCGGGCAAGCCTAGAGTGGTTCGAGTATAGAGTGCAATGAGCCGCATCGGACGCAGACGTAGAGTCGGAATCGGAGCTGCCCCAGCTAGCCATGACAACTGTTGGCGTGGTTTTGTTTGCCTGCGCTGGTACAGAACGTGTGTGCGAGAGCAGACGATGCAGCAATGCGTGCGTCGCAGCTTTGTGGGCCCACGTGACCAAGCTTCCTAGAGAGTGACGTCACTGTCCAACTCTGCGTCCAGAAACCGACACCAAAAATCGTCACATAAATATGGGGATATTAAATTATTTACCGAGAATATATCAATCTTCCGAGCATGTATCATGCTTCCTGGAGCAATAAGAAACGTTTGAAACAAAGAACGCGAAAGCAACAAATTTGATGTCTCAATTTCTTTAACTTTAGTATGTTTTACGCGTATTTTAGAAAATAAACCGAGGCGCATGCACGCACAGACAAGCTCACGTGTGCGATGGGACCTTATATTCGCAGGAAAAACTGGTAATTTTCTCGAATGAGGGCACCAAAAAACGTTTTGCATCTGAAATTGCTCAATTTTTTAGTTTGTTATCTCATTTAGGCATGTAACTCCTTTTTTCTGCGACAGTCTAACCTCTATAGATGATCATTTTCAGCAACATAAATTTTGCAGAACAGCGATAAAATGAATGCAGCCATCAAATGTTCGAAAAAGTTTTCAATTAGTCACTCATCGTAAATTGCTCTCAACGTTCCCTTGGAATCGTAGCTGATATGACCAGAATCAAAACAACCAGCGATTTCGTTTGGCTTTCAAGTAAACTGTGGCACGCTGTCAAGAACAACAAAAATGTTAGCTGATCTTTTTTTCATTTTAATTTGAATGTTTCAACATTTGTGTATTATTATTATTATTATTATTATTATTATTATTATTATTATTATTATTATTATTATTATTATTATTATTATTATTATTATTATTATTATTATTTGATTTGAAAACATATACATTTGAAAGGGAAAGCGAGGAGCAGGCTGGCAAAACATTTATGTACTACATCACTAAAACACGTGGACGATAAGTGATGCGTCAGTATGTTATAGAATATTAGAATTATAGAATAGAGTTAAAGAGTTATAGAGTTATAGAATAGAATATTATTACTTGTAAGGCACGATAAATATGAGAAAGACTTGGAACAAAACGCAGTAAAAAAAAAGAACCAGCAGAGAGTGACAACGTTACAGAACAACGCCTCACCTGACCCACTTCGTCGAAAGCCATGACCACCACAGCGGCGCCAAACTTTTTTATCGCGAGCGCCTGCTTGAGAAACTCGTCCTTGCCTTCTTTAAGGCTGATAGAGTTGACGATGCCTTTTCCCTGAATGCACTTTAACCCTGCCAGAATCACGTCGAAATTTGACGAGTCGATGCAGATAGGAACCTGAAAACAAAAATGACACGGCCCTCAACAGCAGTATCTTTCATGTGCCACCGCCATCTCTGTTTCACTCAGTACGTCCACGACAGTGACGTCAAGAACACGAAGAACACTTAGAACACGAATTTTTAGAGCGATAGCTCTACTACTTCAGGCACAAACTCAGAAAACGTCTAGTTCCGTAAATCTGACCTTCAAGCTCAGCCAAGGTCAAACTGGGACTTAGCCTGCAACTACCGGTGGCTGCTGCGTACGCCGCGTGGGAGCCCATGTCTAGAAAGCGATCTGCGATGTGGACAAAGTGCGCGATCGCGCGGGCCTCATCTTCAAAGCGATCTGCGATGTGGACAAAGTGCGCCGAGTGCTGGTAGCTTCGTATGCGCTGTGCTTTCAACGCTTAGTCCGCATTGAAGTGAGACGCAGCTTGAAGGTGAATGCGCTCGCTGCTGCTGCGGCGCCGAGCAGCGCCTGTGTTCTTTTACAAAGCAAGCGAAACCGTGCTATCCCTCGACAAACTTGTTTTAACCGCGTTTAACAACGGCAATTTTTTATATATATTCACGGGTAGCTGAAATGTGGTGCTGAAGAACGAGGAAGTATAGTAAACTGATTGAATACGTTGTCATATCACTTATGAAGACTGCGTCTGCATCATCACTCACCTTAGCGACGGCAGGCTCGCTGGCGATCAAGTTGAGAAACTTCGTCATCGCTTTCACCCCGTCAATCATGCCATCGTCGACGTTGATGTCCAGAACCTGCGCCCCCATCTCGACTTGCTCCTTGGCGACTTGAAGCGCGTCCTTAGAGCGGGAAGGAAGTGTTCCAGAAATTTATCGATACAACGAGATGTTCGCTTTCGACACAACACACGAAGCACTTAGTTGCGCTGAAAAAAGTTGCGGGTTGTAATTGCGACTAAGCATTTACTTTCGCAGACTCATTATTGGACTCAATACATCGGCTGCGCAGCTGAGGAATACCCGAGATACTAGCGTACGACGACTTTCATCACAGCTGCTAAATTACGTGTGCTAAACGGTATAGTTGACTTGTCACCGCAAGGAGAGAAGTACAAATAACGCCAGTTCATCTTGCGCAGGAAATATCGCGTACCCTGCCACATTGCAATAATCACGCTCCAGTGAACAAAAAAAAACACTACTGTCAGGTGAATTTATGGTGTCCTTTAAATCCACGCAAGTCCAATAAAAAAAAATTAAGAATAAGAAGCTTGCTATCTCTCGTAAACCTCGTTACTCGCACCGCGAGATAGCACAAATGCCGCGTCCGCAGTCGTCCCTCCTTTTTAAAGCTATAGATGTAGAAAATATGCTATCCTATGGCAGAGTTGATAAACCAATGTACACCACACGCAGTGAGCAAATTAACACTAATACAAAGCAGACATACACACATCGTGGCCGCACAAACACCAATAACAGTACTAAAAAAGAAAGAAACAGTAAAATTAAGCCAAGTTCCGAGGCATTGTGGCGTGGCATATCAAAAACATGCAAGATACAATAACTTCTGAGCGCGTTGCACTGAAGGCATTAATATACGCATGCACTACTGCAACAAAGTTCATATAAATGTAAAGCAAACACACAGTCGTCCCACCTGGTATTTATCCTGGCGAATCAGCTCGGCGAACCTTCGAGATCCGGCAATGTTGCAACGCTCACCGATGTTCACAAACAGCGTTTCTGATGTGATTACCACCGCTTCAAGTCCTGTTACACGAAAAGAACGTGTCCGTAGCTATATATCGAACTGACACGAGCATGGGAACCATCTCTGCCTGCGTGCTTTCTACAATTTACGTTCGGCCCGTCAAAGCTGGAAACGCCATCTCAAGTGATAGCGAGCATTCGAACCTGGTTACGCCATAAACGCCATAATGAAAAACAACTACAAAGAAGGAACAGGACAGTAAGAGACAAGGGGGGGAAAAAATAGGAACATTTGTCCACGCCATATCCGTAGACCGCATACAGAGAGGTTGCCATAGTTCTAACATTGTTACAAGCTCAAGACAGAAGTGTAGTTGGGAGTGAAGTAAACCAGACGCACAAGCAAAAAGCGGGAGAAATTAGAGATTGCTGGGACAGGCCTTTATCATGCAGTGCACATAAAAGATGATGAGGATGATGATGACATAGGAAGGGAACATAAGCAGATACAGTAAAACCTCGTTATAACGAAGTTGGAGGGCAGCCAGAATTACTTCGCTGTATGCAGTACTTCGTTATATCCATTATTGCATGTACTGCACTATGAAGTTCTACTGGGATTTCGAAGGGGAATTTCACTTACTTCGTTATATCCACTATTTCGTGATATACCGTTTCGATATAACGAGGTTTCAGTGTAGTATGGAAAAATGAAAGTGTTCAAGACCTTACTGTGGAGAGCTTACCGGACAGACTGAGGCAGCGTCCCCTCACGCCCACCGGTGGTGTCCTCGGTCGCAGACCCCTCACGGCATTCGCGATGGCGCGAACGTGTTCCGGCGTCGTGCCGCAGCAACCGCCCACCACGTTCACCAAACCGCTCTCGACGAACTCCTACAAAGAGCGCATAGTGCGTTGCTGACCTGCTTGACGCACAGACAAATGCTGTGACCTTTACGGCAAGGCTGTCAAGGGGAGTGCCGCAACGTTTTTCGCGCGGAATCGATCGTGCGACGGCGTGGACGATATCGAATGTGAATGCAACGAAACGTGTGTCGCGGCCCCGACTTTGCTTTCGAAACGTAATGATCAATTACTACAAAATAAAAGTAACCTTGAGTGTATCTCATTCGAATAGCGAACAACTTATATGCGCCGTGCTTTTTTTTTTTCAACCAGTAATCAGTGATTATAGTTTTCTTGCATCGTGTCATACCGTTTGTACAGTTGCAGCGCTGAATGCTGACGACGTGATGTTACAATGCGTACAACGAAGCCTACGTGGGAGCCCTCTCTAAGAACAGCCAGCCACGACCGCGGAGGGAGCGGAGGAGAGCAGGCGAGTCCCTCCTCCCCCTTCGGCGTTTTTTACCGATTTTTCTCCGGCATTGAAATTAATAACCGAAATACACCAATTCAAAGGGGTGGGAAATAGGCACCGATGAATAACCGCCAAACTTTAAGAAAAATAAATGCACGAAAACACGAAACCCAATTCATAACCCACCTTGATACTGTCTGCCATGTGTTCAGGAGTCTCATCATATTCACCGAACTCGTTAGGCAAGCCTGCCAAGAAAGATAGATAGGTGATGCGAAGCACACTTAAATAGCAAGTCCATACAGTTAAAGTACAGGGCCAGTGCACAAAAGAACCGGTCAGTCTTACCAGCATTAGGGTAGCAGATAACGTACGCTTCGGTGAAAACGGACATGTTTTTCAAGTACGGACGCATCTCCTTGGCTCCAAGCGCACAATTGAGGCCGACGCTGTAGGAAATACATGACTCATCGTACTTGCACATGAAGAAACAACATTGGCAGGAACAACAACACAAGAGTTGGTGCTATACCTTCGCCAAGTGGACACAAATGCCACTGCGCTAATTGCGCATGTGTTCATGTCATTCGGAACACCGTAGTTTGTTGTGCCCGTGCATGAAACGGTATCATACATCGTACGATATACCATGCGTAGATCGCAAATTCTTCTATGTCGGTGAGACTGGTAATCTAAACAGACGTTTTAAACAGCACCAAAATGACAACGAGAAAAGGTACACGTCGACAAACGCCTTATCGGAGCACGTGCAGCCATCTGGACACACACACCATTTATTGGGACGGCGCAGCAAGCATTTTGGTAACAGACCGAAATATGTCATCACGTCTTCATCTAGAATGGCTCATCACTCATACTAATGATAGTGACAACACTCTTAACAGAATGGATGGCTATCGTCACCTTATGTATGAGAAGTCACTTCGTCGGACACTCAAGCGTACACAAACTGTTCCAGCAGGGACCGCTTTCCATTTCTGTTTGTGAACAAGGCAAGCGTACCGCCGCCGAAACGTCAGTTTCATCACTTACTGGTCGGTGACAAGATTTATAATTGACATACTAAGACTTTACCTGGCCAGGCGGTTTTCCGTTAAACCCTGGACTACAACGTTATCATGCACACATTTGAAATCTTTGAAACGTACACACTTGTATGTGCGCCCATGCCTATGATGTATGTATGTATGTATGTATGTATGTTATGTATGTATGTATGTATGTATGTATGTATGTATGTATGTATGTATGTATGTATGTATGTATGTATGTATGTATCTTTGTATGTATGTATGTATGTATGTATGCATGTATGTATGCATGTATGTATGTATGTATGTATGTATGTATGCATGTATGTATGCATGTATGTATGTATGTATGTATGTATGTATGTATGTATGTATGTATGTATGTATGTATGTATGTATGTATGCACTTATGTGCACATGTTTACGTGCAAGTGCAAGTGCACGCGTGACCTGCCCTCTTGCAAGTCTACGCGCCGTTCCAAAGATCGTACAGCTCATCTGCACAGCTGACTTAGTAATCATTTTACGCAACACATGCTGCATTTTGAACCTGCACTCGGCGCACCGTCGACTAGTGCGTTCATATATGTGTAGCTTTATTTTGTATTATGCAAGGGTCTTGCTTACTTTGTTTGTTCTTATCACTTTGCATCATTAGTCACAAGTCTCCCGGACAGCCAGCTCTGAAGTTTCCTACCTTCTCCCGAAATAATCACATAATGACGTTTTCGATTTTTCTCCGTCTTTATTTGAAACTAAACATAACCAGCTTACTTGAAGCTTAGTCTCCGTTTTACAAGATCCGCTCAGATTATAATTTCTTACTCAACCGCGCCAAGGGCTGTCCGTCATTCGGGCTTTAACCGCAATTCCTTTCTCTAGCAATGGTTCATTCGAACATATAGAACATGGAACCTACCACAAAGGCTTTACGTGGCTGACACTCAGCACAAATGCCTCGCACGTTTGGCCCGACAAATTTCGACCACTTTTGTCGACGATAGTCCCCGAAATCTGAAGCAAAAAGAAAGCAGCAAAATAAAATATTAGGCCACAAGAAGAAACGAATTGCACTTGTGTTTCACTACGTATGACTGCATCAAATGGACCGATAAATGTGCATTATGGTCAGAGTTTATTTTTATTTATTTATTTATTTATTTATTTATTTATTTATTTATTTATTTATTTATTTATTTATTTATTTATTTATTTATTTATTTATTTATTTGTTTATTTATTGATTCAAACGCCCCGAAGCAATTCCTGGACTCTGATAGAAAGCCGTTGAGGAGGTCTCCAGACCATAACTTAAATAGTAACTTAACTGTAATTTGACTCCATACTGATTTTGATTGTCTGGGTTCTTTAACGCCCGCCTAAATGTAAGTTCATGGGCACTTTTGCAGTCCTCCGCAGACAGGAACGCGGATGCAGCGGCCAAAAAACGTTTACGAAAACCCAAGTGTTCAAAACAAATCCAGAACATTTCACTACGGCGTCTCGATAGACAAAGCGTCGCTTTTGAGCATTAATTGTACCCCGTAAATCAATCAGTTATCGCTTTCGCAAGGATTTCCCCGCACTATAGCTTTCGCAAATGCCTACAGCTAGATTTCACGTACACAAACTGGAGTAACATTCAAAATGCTATCATTATGTTTAACGCGGCATACATATGACGTGAGCAATGAGGTTGGTTGACCTTTCTATATGGTCGTCTTCCATCACACCTTTGAATAAATTGAACCATATTACGTGACTTCTAGGAGTCTCAGCGCGCCTTCATCGTACCCGATTTATGCTCACTTGTTAAAGGACGAAAGTCTCATCCATATGTCATCTTAACTTTAGCCGCGTCACTTACACGCATCCTGACAATTTTCCTCTTATAGAACACTTACAAACACAGGGAGGCTTTTTCCAGTTGCTTCGAAGTACTCTTGGATCGCGAACAAGGCTGCCTTAAAAGAAAGGAAGAAAAAAACACAATGAACAAGAACGAAGAAAAACTTGGAGATGTTGATGGAAACTTGTCAATATGGCTCATAAGTACTTTTCCTCAATTCAAAATGAGAGCAATTTTGAGTTATAAGAAACTTGAGAGCGATTTCAAACAATATAGGCAACTTTCGGTCGCTCAAGTCTGTGAAACAAGTTAGAAATTTCTTCTGTTGGTAATACCGTAGCCCAAAGGAGATTCTCTTTTTTTTTTTTTGCAATTGTTTCTTGGAAACATCTTAATTCCACGAGGTCATTTTCATTAGGCATACCATAGAAAGTAAGTGATCAGTTAATGCCAGATTTTGTTTTCCTCCGCAATGGCGCATGCATAGTTAACAAAAGCAGTATAACACTGATGCAAGAGGCTCCCAGATGGATGTTAGTCTACTAAATTTATTCTTGTTTTGGAAAGACGTGACGTATCGTGCGCAAATTATCCGTTGCAACACACTGCCTTGATTGCAAACATGTCCTGTCATGCGTGTTGAGCGTCCGTGCGGGTGTCTGTGGGTGGTGCGCTGACACCGCGCAACCCAAACAGAGACACGATCACCCAGGAACGCATAAAACGAGAACGGCGCTATTGAAAAGTCTGTTACCTTGCCGTTGGCCGTGTCAAAAACAGTCTCGACGAGAAGCACGTCAACGCCCCCGTCAACGAGACCGCACACTTGTTCCTTGTAGGCAGCGCTCAGCTCGTCGAAAGCTGCATGCGTCACAGAAATTGCTGTCACGTGCTCTAGCCTCCTGAGACCCGAACACAACTATGGGGCATAACCGCTCTTCAAAGTGGCTTTTATTGTCTACTTTTATGTTATGAACTTGAAAAACAATTTTTAAAATTTAAATACGACCATTACATGCCAAAGATTGCGTCTCCATGTACGTGGTATCTCCATCACCTCCTCAATGTTTGCTATGGTAAAAAAAAAAACTGTGACTCTAATCCACGCTGCGAAGGTGGTTGGACAGCGAAGCTGTAAACGACACCCACAACGATTGCCCATTGTGACGTCACCTTAATTCACGCACGTGGCTCTACAAAGAGTGAAACCAGAGACAAGAGAAATGTACTTAACCACACCCTTTATTACTTCACAACGACATTGTATTCACGCTGTTCTTCTGGCGTCTTTACTTTCCGTGGTCTACCCATGGTAGCCTGGAATGAACTGCTAGACCGTGGTGACGTCACTACGTGATCTCTATGCTGTTGGGTACTTTTCCACTCGGAGAAGCTTACGCAACCGTTATCTTTAATGGGAAACATACGCGGGAGAAGGAACGTGCTTTGCATTATTCGCAGACGTCATTAGCATACATTATACGGTTTGCACTTCACACGAGGGTTTTGAATGACGTCAACCCCTGTCGAAGCAGCTGCAAACCTAATCTTTACCGGAACACGTCGGAGAGTGTTCCCATTGTTCACACGCGCCTTATCATCCATCATGCCAGTTTTGATGCTTGTTTTGTGGTTTTTTTCTTTTTGAAAACGAGTGCTGAGCTGTATGCTGTATGCTTGATTTCGAAGAAGATATGCGGTTTGTATTCAATTTTAGCCTAGCGTGTTTTGCTTACGCCAACGACGCGAAAATTTCCTTGGCTGGTAGAGGTATGTAGCTTCGCTGTAAAACTGCACTTCATTGCTGAAACACAGAGATGAAGATGGGACTACCTGTAGTACATTGCCATGTTGCTGTCGCGTCCGGTATTTTCACGCAATCTCAGTGGTTTCGAAACACACCTCAAGGTTGCTTGCAGCCGTCTGGGACGACACAGTGGTCTAGTTCAATTTAGTGTCAGATTTCTCGCAAGCAGATGACAAGAATATGAGTAAACCACTTCTTTACAGTTACACATGCACCGTGCTTCATACCCAGAATCAATATTTTGCGTAATCACTTCTGAGTGAATTTTGAAAAAAGTTGAAGGCAACGCGCGCTATATTGTAGAAGGGGTCTTATGAGGATTGGCCTTGTCGTTTCTTACACAATGTCGCCACCCCCGCAACACCCGCTAGGCGCCATGCAAACGCGCTTCAATTCATCGCCCTACAATGAAGGAAAACGCAGCGACACGTTAGAACAATGCCTGTATACTGTTCCAGTCAATTTGAAGGGTCGAAGGCTGCTCACTTATATAGGTTTAATGCAACTGCATTAAATTGTCTCTTCGCAGCTATTTTTTACAAGATCTACAAGATGCATCAGTTTTATTTGTTATATACTTTCCCAATATAGGAGTGCCGGTTTTACCAAGCCGGGTAGACACAGGGTGTCTCGTTTGGCCGACACGAACGCAATCTCGACCTTTTGTTGGGGGCTTTCGGGGTGAGGTTTCCGGGCCGACATATGACTATACCATAAGTATAAAGGTCGGACGGTATTTTTTTTTTATCGCTAATTGGCACGGGTAAATGTGAACGCACCTCATCGTCCTCCCCATCCGCTCGCCATGAGCATTGCTCTCACCCTTCCGCGACATAAACATCGCCTGTGACAAATCGTGCCTCGCAAACGTTGAGTGACACCGGCGCTTGATATACTGCAATGCGGCTCGGAAATGAAAAACTCGTACTTTGCGCAACAGCGTAAGTGAGCCGAGCTTGAGAAGATGATGCTGTGGCAGTATACGGGCGTTCTCGAAAGCCTGTACTGCCCAGTGTCAGCTTGTCTCTTACCCTAATTTGCGCTCAGGTTTACTCAGTTCAAACGTATATGAACTCCCCTAGCAACGTATACGCTGCTAAGATATCCACGATAGCGTTTCCATTTATCCCGACTCGGGCCCTGTGCCCCTTTCCACTCCCTTTGCTGTACACCGACTGACTCTCCTCACGGGCGAATTCAGAGTGCTCAGACTTGCTGATACCCCAATCAGCCACCTTGATACGTACATACGTTGCGCTCATCCGGTCTATCGACGTACGGAGATATCGACAGTGTCCGGTTGGTCGGTCCCAGCGCCCCGCACACGAACCTCGGCAGGCCTGAAAGTGAGTGTTAACAGAGAGCTTCAGCTTGCTTGTAAACTTATGTACCGTTTACGGATTAGCAGGCTTTTGAGAGCCGTGAGCAGGTGTAGCATAAAGCTTTACTTTAGAAAACCTGGTAAAGACATCTTGTGACGCTTTGTCCAACTACAATGCGTCTGAAAATTTTGTGTCACGTGATCGTTCTCGTCGAAGGAGAGAGCAAGGAGAGGAAAGGCAGGGAGTTCAACCAGACGAGCGTCCGGTTTGCTACCCTACACTGGGGGTAAGGGAAAGGGGGATATGAAGAGGGAGAGAGGGAGTACTGAGTGCACGTGGGATGATGCACAGGGAAACTATAAAAATCACAAAAAGGAATGCATGTTATCGCTTATGTCGCTACACCAACGCTATATACACCAGCAGTTCAGTAGAATATGATAGGTCACTGCACTATTAGCTCTGTGTAATATGTGGTTAAATTATGCGTCACAAAATACCACTACCAACGTTTTGCTGCCGTGCACCTGTCCGGTAACCCAGTACTCTGCAAACGCTAATACGTTTACGGACAAAGTGAAACTCTAACTTTAGTAACACGTGGACATCATCGGTACAGGAGCTTGTAAACTTCTCGTAAACTACTGAATGGTAATTCTATTTTGCTCGTGCGAAGAAACAATAAGCTTGTCTCCTCGCTATCTTCAATCGTCATTTCATTCGTCACAAAGTAAACGCGATAAATGCATCCTAAACCGTAACTCTTTATTTAAGATCGCAACGTGCTTTTGCGTTGCCTGGACAATCTCGAGAGGCCTTGAGACCCGACTATTTAGAGAGGCTAAAACACAGAAAAAGTGAAGGTCAAACCGCAGGGAGTCTAACCAGAGAATAAGCCTGTTTTGGCTACGCTACCTAGACGAGAAAGAGCGAGAGAGAGAGAGAGAGAGAGGGGGGGGGGTGCAGGGTAGCATAGCAACGGGATAAGGAGACAAACTTGAAGAAAACTTCGACAAGGCACAGGCAAACTTAGGCATTTGACATCTATTCATAGTGAAACAACTCTAAATTAGGTGCAATGAAAAACAGACAAAAACGCGGCAAGAACGTACAACGAAGTTTTACACTGACCTGTTTGTGCTTCTATCTGTCGGCAGGCTTGCCGGGCTAGCCTGGCGCCCTCCACGTTCAGACGGTAGGCCTAACCATGCAACACAAGCGAAAATGTCCAGCTCCTTCGCCACTGATATATAGACTAATAATTCTTTACATAACCATGAATTCAAAAATTATTTACGCTGTAGTATAGTCAACACAAAGTCTCAGTAGCACACTAGTCCGCAAGGTTGCAGTAAGAAACATAACATAATGTGATTCTTTTAACTGTTTTATATTTAGTACAACCGGGATAGTTCGAACTGCCTGTCTGAACCAAAATGAACTGACACACTGTAGTGAAGTTCTGTAGACTTCTCTTATTTCGTGAAGTATATAGTCTGTATATGACAGCTTGTGCATTTACGATATTGCAATTTTAGTGAACTACAATGTATGTATAGACTTTCTGTAAACCCGTTCGTGCGTGGGCTACAATTAACAGACTGAAGAAATAGACTAGCTAACCACTTTTTCCAGAAGACAGCGTATTGAGTTTACATGGCCAAGAGGAAAATTCTAAGAAAACAGGGTAGTCCGCAAGACTTGTGTCATTCCTCGTCCCTATCATTTTTGTGCTAATTTTTAACAAAGGTCCTCAATAAGTCAGCAGGCAACCCACAAACTATCCAGTTTTATTTTTATAAGGGTGTCGGCACTCAATGGGCATGTCATTTTACTAAATGGTAGGCTTATTCTTCCCCTCACATTTTGCCTAGCTAAATATAGTAGCGGTTTTATGTCCCAAATAAAGCAAGAACGAATTACTGCTGATACGCATACCTTTCGCGCCTGATAGGTATACCTATCAGGCGTCTATACGTATATACGTACGTATATACGTACGTCTATACGTATACGATAGATATACGTATAGACACGTATACACGTATACCTGCACGTGTACACACGTGAAGCCGTTACATGAAATCTGTACGCCATATTTGTCTGGAGAAGATATCTTTGTTCGCGCCGCGATTCGGGGACGCGATACGATCTGTCCTGCACCATCTGCGCATGCGCGAGGCCCGTGGGCGCGAGCTCTCGCGCGCCGTCAAGCGTACGTACGTGTAGTTTAGCCTTTACTGAATTGTAAATAGAAAATATTTGTCTAAGCAAAGTTCGGGCGAAATCGATACGTAAGCACACAGGCTCACCAGGTGGCTCAGTCCGTAATCAGCTTGGGCCACGGATGTGGAACTGAAAGTGTTTGTCTCCACGAAGTCAGCGCCGGCCTCCAGGTAGCGCTACCAAAGCAAAAAATAAAAGGAAAGAAAAAAAAAGAAGAAAAACGCGGCGATCAGGTATACTGTGAGAGGTGAAGCAGGACCAACACAATGACCAACACAGTTCTATGTGCAAGGTGACGTTTACAGAGATGAGAGAGAGAGAGAGATGTTTATTACGGTAGAAAAGCTGAGAGGTCGGCCTGAATCAAAGTTCTGATCTGGTACTCAACATTGGAGAAGAGAGACAGGAGTAAAAAGAGAGAGAGGGAGAGAGGTGTCGATAATGAGGGTGAATATGGCTGTGAGTGAACTTGAACAGCAAGGACTCTTCGAAGTCTGAAATCTACACGGCTCTCGTGCAAAAAATTTGGTTAGAGCTGATTAATAAGCTATACGAACAACATTACCGCGGACCCTGTGGTATGCTTAATGTCGCTGAATGACGTGTGGCCTAAGTACATACTGTTTTGAAGACGGATGAAGGACATACTGAGTGCGAAAAAGAGAGATGGAAGAAATGCTGTTATGTATAATAGAGCCCCTAATCTAAAGCTTTTTTTTTTTTTTTAGATTATCCGGAGAACTCAAAGCGTCCACACCTTTATATGTCTACATTACTAAGCGCAAGTTTTCTGCTCTAATATCGAGGTCGTGCGTGTGCATGAAACATATATCATTATAAGCCCGCGTTATAGGAGCACCCAATTTGTCTAACTATCTGTTCAGTTTCTGGTGCTCTCTTTTCCTGCGTGCACGTTAAGTGGCATATTGTATGTCTCTGACAGGTGTTTGGGACGACATATGACTGTATACACGCGGTGTTGCTATTCTGAAATCCTAAAACCATGCGCTTCGTCTTCTTGTGGTGCTGCGTACATTAATTGTGTTTAGTGAGTCCGCGTGTCCATTAAGCGTATATGTGCATGTATGCTTTCGTTGTTCGTGTTTTCCTGGCCGCGCTTGGGGGATATTACCTTATCGAAAGAAGCCATATGCTCAATACCCAATAATCCACTATATGAGCGCATGAGTTCGAAATCCGTATGTTCTCAGAAATAATATGCGATTATGAGACATGTGGATTATGGAGTATTAAATGTAAAGCATTTCTTAAAAACATTTGCCACTTTGAGAGTATCTATCTATCTATCTCTATCTATCTATCTATCTATCTATCTATCTATCTATCGAGCCGCCTACGTCTTGGTGCTCTCATGGTCGTTTCGTTAACTTGGTAGGTACCAAAATTGTCATAGCATGACAAGAGTGTATGAAAAACATAAATGATAAGTCATGACTTGAATATAATGCATGTGTGTCATGTAGGTCACGAAACAGCCCCATACGTCTTGGTGCTCTCATGGTCGTTTCGTTAAATTGGTATGTAAGTACCAAAATTGTATAGTATGACAAGAGTGTATGACGAACGAGTGTATATGATGAATAGCATCACATGCGTGTCATGTAGGTCATGAAATACATGAAATTCGCTTGGCTGAACGTCAAGTGATGCGGCATAGCCAGCTGCCCGCACTCACCTTCGCATAACATCGATTCCCACAGGGCGTGGGACCTGCCGGTATTTTTTTTTTTTTTTCTAATAGGGTAACAAGTGTGGAATTTGTGTATTTAAAAAAGTCACACTTTGCGTAGTTCCTACACTGAATAACGTATATACGATCACGATACACAGCCGGAGCGAGCTGTATGTAAATCCTGCGCACGGTATACCTTGTGTATCTCCATAACGACATCGGGCTTGGTCAGGTTGAGCAGGTCGTTGTTGCCTTGCAGTGGCCTCTCGTGGTCGGCGAACTCGGAACCTCGGTACGCCGCCTCGTCGAGGCCGAACTGCTGAATCATCGTGCCCATGGCGCCGTCCATGATCATGACTCGCTTCCTCAAGGCATCCGTGATCATGGTCGTTCTGTCTGCTCTCAGTGCGTCATTGTAGGGGACGCCTGCAAAGAAGGGCGGTATACATCTCATTTGCTTTCTTGGTCTACGTGTCCATGGCGGGACGATGGCCTAGATGGTCTATATCAAAAGGACATTAAAGAGCCAACAGCAATGGCTGATATCAGGTGGTCTATAGACCACCTGATAGCAACCACTGCTGTTGGCTCTTTAATGTCCTTTTGAGCGCCGATTCTCGCCATGGACTCAGTGGCTGCTATCAGGTAGTCTGTATACCACATGATACACGCCGACGGTGTGCATGGGTTTTATTTTCGGTCTGTGGAATGCCGCCATCTTATGCTGTTTATACGACTAACTTGCCAGTTTCATGCGAAGCAACGTGAAGTTAACATTTTAGTGAAACTTGTAACGAGTCTGCACAACTATTTGCATGCGTGCGAATCAACCGTAGTATGTAAGTACCTCTGCACTGGCTGTATGTTGCTGTTGGAAAATGTCCGCTCTAACAACCCATGATAGCGGCACTTCAATGCCTCTGTAAGTCTAGAGAATATTTTACGCAGGCGTCAGAATGCCGCCGTCCTGGACTGTTAGTCGATGAGCTCATCAATAAAGTTGACGGTGTAGCGGTTTAGAGACTTTTTTTTCGCTTTTGAGGGCTGTCTTGTTTCGCTGCTCCCTTACATATACATATCATAATCAGCTGTACCAATTGCCGATACTGTTGCACTAAAGAAAAACGTTAATTAATAGACTGCACTGCTGTTCTTCCAAATGAGTGAGTCTCATCTTGATCTGCAACCTGGGAAACCAGAAAAGAAAGAAAAACAAAGAAAACGCACAGCGCGGGTGGCGACGCTACAGTGAAATTTCCGCACTAGCTCTTTATGACGTCATGAATGCTGACAGCGCCTGCTCGTGGCTATACTGATTGGTTTCTCAATGAAGATAACGCTGCAAACATGACTGAACATGACAACTTTTCGGCAACTTTTCTAACGTAGAAAAAAGAGAGAATGAAGTCAAAGGTTTCTCCCTCCATTAAAAAAGAAAAGAAACAGTAAAATCTATGATGTTACATTGACGTCAACAGCGACGCGGTCCTGGTGCGAAATTTAGGGACGTTTTAACCTTTGTTTTCTACGCTTATGTAATCAGTATTACACATCCCACTTTCGAGATGCAAATAGAGCGTTGAGAGAATAATTCCAGCGCCTCAAATGACTTACTGTCTCTCTCAGAAGCTGCTTAACACACGGTTGGAATGACTGAGCGAAACGACGTCCGCGCCAGTTGCCGACATTAGTAAATATTTAATGGGACTTTTTGAGCAGCTTGAGTGTGTGTGCGTGTATGTGTATGTATGTGCCGTTTTGTGTGTTTGTGTGATCACTGTGCAACACCAAAAACTTTCTCCCAACACCTGAAGTAGCGTGCCAGGCCGTCAGCCAGGCAAACATCTCAGTTTTCTAATAAAGGGAGCAACTCTCTCCCTCTCTTAGAAGACGCATAACAAGGGCGTGTACGCGTTGTTGGTGCTGTGGCTCCGCGACTATGGAGTTGTGCTGCCGAGCAGGAGATTGTATTGTAGATAGATAGATAGATAGATAGATAGATAGATAGATAGATAGATAGATAGATAGATAGATAGATAGATAGATAGATAGATAGATAGATAGATAGATAGATAGATAGATAGATAGATAGATAGATAGATAGATAGATAGATAGATAGATAGATAGATAGATAGATAGATAGATAGATAGATAGATAGATAGATAGATAGATAGATAGATAGATAGATAGATAGATAGATAGATAGATAGATAGATAGATAGATAGATAGCGCCACTAATTATTGGATTGCCTGCATGTACTGTGGTACAGCCCTATAGTTGTAACATAAACATGCCCACATATAATAAACTTCCGTGCGATATAGCTTAACACCGGTTAAAGCGCATGGCTTTCATATTGTCATATATGTTATATATGAGATATTAATTTATAGTAAACATAGTATTTTTATTCCAAAAGTTTCTTTGACGGAAATAAGAGTTGCGTGTAACTCCGCATTTGTAAGCGCGAGAAAAGAGAGAGAGAGAGAGAGATTCATTTACAGAAAGGCAGAGATGTCGACCTGAGCTGTAACTTGCTCTGGCCTGCTACTCTACACTGGGGAAAAGGGACGGGGAGGAAAAAGGATGATGAATGATGATGATGATATGAGGAGGAGGTGCGTATATACAAGTTCACAACGTTGTGGCATCTCTAAAGCCGTTCGTCCAGCCCAGTGGCTTGTAGAAAGGCTATGGCGGCACTGGTTATCAAGGCTGCGCTGTTTGCATTCGGCCAAGTGTCAGACGATAAAAAACGCGAAAACGCGCGTCATAGGAATCAATGTGATAACGTGAAAGCACTCGCATACATACCCGAGAGTGAAACTCCGCCGTCGTCCATGCTAGGGTTGAAAAGCCAGGGTTGACACAACGAGACGAACGGAAAGCATGCGTCCCCGTAGAGACGCGTCGACAGCCAGCTCTTACGCGGAGAAGTATAAGCGGGCGGGCAATACACAGCTGCCTCACTTCGCGCGCCTTTTATCTCCTTATCTTCCAAGCGAAAGGGAGAGCCCATGATAACGGTGAAAGACGCTTTATCGAATGAACAGAAAATGAGAGGAACTCGACGCCATTCCTTCTCTTCTTGTTGAGTCACGATTGGGCGATTATAATAAAAAAAAATTGAATTAACACAGGGAATGAAAGCAGTTGTGTTCTCATGCTCGAGTAGCCGATCATAGAACCAGGCACTGTTTTTGTACAATGCTGATAGCCTATAAATTATTATTGGAATTTTAATCCGGCCCCCTGACAACGATGAGCAAATAAACCTTAGGTTTGAAAGAATGGTTGAAAGCCTAATTAGGAAATAAAGAAACACTGATAAGATATATACATGGTCGTAACTTCAGTTGTAGGGCACGTTGTAGGGCATTGTAGGGCACGTTAATAAACCCACTGCTTTAGTGTCTGCGACAAACTATTGTGTCTCTCTCTGAGGAGGGGTCAGGAAAGAAGGCGAGATGCCGCGGTGAGACGCTTGTTTTTACGTTCCAAGAACTTACTACCGCCCTAAGGAGTGACTCAAAAGCTCATCACTACAGCTTCGCTCGTGCATTTCTTAAAAAACCTCTGCCTCTCTCATGATGACCACAACGCTTTTATCACCTATACGGTCGATCAGTCTATATTAAGCATACCAGGTAGCAACATATACAGTTAGTTACATTCGAATAAAGCCAACTATTATTTCTTGTGTTAACTTTTAAAGGGAGACCTCTGATTTCTTAATCCGTATGATAACACACAGTGGTAACTGTTAAGTAACTTCTTCAAGAGAGACCATTATATTGAAGCAAAGAACACATCGCGCAGTCACAATTGCTTGATTTTTTTTTTTTTTTTCCAGCATAATGCATTTTCAAGCCGAATGCATAACATTGTATAATAAGCGGCGAAGATGAAGCAATCATTTGCACACGTAAACAACAGCCCCACCTTAAGTGAGGCTGACGTTGATCGGGCAGTATCACTGTTAAGCCCCAACCAGACGCACGCACCGCGCTCACGCGACGTCACGTCGCGTCCGATAGAGGAAGAGGGCGCGCACCCAAACGATGCACGAGTTGCCGCGCGTCCCTGCGCTACGGTGGCTAGTCACCGTACCTGCGCAATTCGTCGCGGCGAAGCAGTGTTGCTAGGTTGCCATGTTCAAGACAGCCTAGCCTTCGCTTAACGGCCACGTTAAGCAATGTATTAAAGATGGCAATAAAACACACTAAGTTTTGACTTAACATGTATCTATATATTTATACATGTATCTATATACAAAGCACGCAGCTTGCCCGGGCTTGCCTGCACGCCGCGCGAAGAGTCGTTCCGGAAGTCGCGCTCGTTCGCCGTGGTCACGTGAGGAGCGTCGCGCGGGCGACGCGGTGGCAGCTTCCGGCGTAGGCGTCGGAAGCTGCCGAAAATTCTAGCAGTGGTAGGTGTCCACGCCGCAACGCGCCCACACGCGACACAGATCTCCGCGCCTGACGCCGTAAGCGCCCAGGCGCATTGCGGCGCGTGCGTACGCTTTCCAACGCGTACGTCTGGTTGGGGCTTTAGCAACAACATATTCATCATTATTCCATCGCGCAGCATAGACATTGGAACAAAGACGGATGTACATAGGTGTCAAAATGTATGTACAATTTTTTATTTCTTCAAAGAAAACAAACCAAAAATATGGTAAAGTTTCAATGAGCAGCACCGTCGCCGATCAATTAGCGAAGTGATTGGTGATGATTGGGGTCGTGTGTTAAGGACAAAAAAAATATTAATGAAGTTCGTGGGTTCACACAACACATTTCATGCGCCACATTCACCCTTCTACTTTCTTAGTAGTCCTGCGCCCCTTGTTTGAAGCCGACACCTTTCCGAAAGCAGCGTCGAAGTGTTGGGAGCCAACGAGAATCTGCCCTTCAGTCCCGTCCTTCAGGTACTTGGTCAGCGCAATCACCGACGCCTGACGCACGAGTGCGGCCAAGTCGGCACCGGAAAAGCCCTCACACCTCTCGTCTTTGCCGATTTCTTCCAGAGACACGGTGTCCTCTAGAAGCGGCCTCGTTCCGTTTCTCGTAAGCGTCTTAAGAATCTCCACACGCTCTTCGGAGCTCGGCAGGCCAACGTACAGCACTTCGTCCAGACGACCGGGACGTAACATGGCCGGGTCGATGATGTCCGGCCTGTTGGTCGCGGCCAACACGAACACCTGCTTCCTCGGTTCCAGGCCGTCCATCTCGGTCAGAAGCTGGTTAACGACTCGCGACGCGGAGCCGCCGTCCGCTGAATCGGAACGTCGAGGGCACAGAGCGTCGAGCTCATCGAAGAAGATGACGCAGGGGGCCGAGTTGCGCGCCCTCTGGAAACACTGACGCACGGCGCGCTCGCTTTCGCCCACGTACATGTTGAGCAACTCGGGACCCTTGACCGAGATGAAGTTGATGCCGGACTCGTTGGCGATAGCCTTAGCCAGGAGGGTCTTGCCGCAACCGGGAGGTCCGTGCAGCAAGATTCCAGACGGGGTGTCGAGACCCAGGGCCTCGTACTTGTCGCGGTGTCGCACAGGAGCCAAGATGGCGACCTGAAGCGCTTCCCGGATTGAAGCGAGGGCACCCACGTCGTCCCACGTGACGTCCGGTACGGTCGCGAAGCCCTCGCGCTTGGCCGAGGGCTGGACCAGCTTCAAGGCTCCTTCGAAGTCCGCAACGTCGACACAGAGGTTCTTGAGCTGCTCGTCGTTCAAAGGAGGAACCTCCTTGAGCAGGGAGACGGCGATGTCCAGGCGGTTCCGCGGACCTTCGCCAGTTGCCTTGACGCCTTCTTCGATTCCGCGAAAAATTCGGTTTATCGCGGACATCGTGGCCTCCCGTGTCAGGGCCATCAGGTCTGCGCCGACGTATCCAGGCGTCCTGTGGGCAACGACGCTCAGCTTGACGTCGGCCCCAAGGGTCAGCTTCCGGCAGAGGACGGTGAGGATCCTTTCGCGGGCAGCTTCGTCGGGAATGCCGAGGCATATCTCGCGGTCGAACCGTCCGGCTCTCCGCAGGGCGGGGTCCAGGGCGTCGGGACGGTTGGTGGCTCCAATGACGAGTACCTCGGCGGGCAGCTCACGCTGCGACAGGTCATCGAGGCTGGACAGGAGTTGAGCGACGATGCGTCGCTCCATCTCCCGCTGCGCAGTCTCGCGCTTGGGCGTCACGGCGTCGATCTCGTCGATGAAGAAGACGCACGGGGCGCTGTTGACGGCCTTGTCGAACAGCTCGCGTATGCGCTCCTCGGACTCGCCGGAGACGCCGGCCACGATCTCGGGCGCCGCCACTCGAATCATGGGAAGCTCCAACTCACCCGCGATGGCGTGCGCCAGCAGCGTCTTCCCGCAGCCGGGAGGTCCGTGCAGCAGAAACCCTCGGGGCGGCACAACGCCTAACTTCTTGTACACTTCTGGGTGCTTCAAGTGCATGAGCATGTTGCACACCTCTTCCAACGGGCCTTCCATCCCACCCAAGTCCGCGAACCGCGCCGTCGGGTTTATCAGTGCAATCTCTTTCTCCTTGGCCATGCGTTTCTTTAGGTTGTCTTGGATGGCCGCGTCCACGTCGTTGGACTTGGGCTTCTTCGGCGTCTTGCGCGCTTTCTCCGAGCCGGCGCCTTTGTCCTTCGACGCCGGCTTAGGGTCGGGCGTCTTGTACAGATCGTTTATGGACTTGTTCATCGTGTTCTGGTCCGGATACGGCACCACGTCTTCGTCTGTAACGCTACTGCCGTCGAGATCGTCTTCACCTACCGTATCCGTAGCCGGCTGTGGGTCGTCCTGCACGATGATCTCCAGCGCGTTTGTCACAGAGTAGAGCAAAGCGTTTCTCTTCTTGCGTCTGTACTCCGGATGTCGTCGCTGCAACGTCGCTACAATGTCTTCGGCATCCAGATCATCGTTCTGGCTCAGAACTTGCCTGACGCGAGGCAACAGTCGCGGGTCACCGCCGAAAGAATGCCGCTTGCGCTTCGCTGGCGGCTCGCTCATGCTTATACGCCAGCTCGGCTATAACTTTAACGCATGCGTGATCTTCAACGGTGGAGAAGTTGAGCTGGAAGCAAGCAAATCAAACACCGCCGCTGACACGCTTTGCAACAACGTGTAAACAACGCGCATTTACGGGCGCTGCCATGTTGATTTCAATGTTGCTAGGTCTTTCATCAGTATTCCGCTGTTTAAAGAACATATTTTACTAAATTATGACTTAAAATTTCAGTTATACAAATTATTGTAAAACATTTGCTTTGAATTTGCTCAAGTATTCTTATTTCGCTTTTACTTGTAGAGAAAACAAAGTTACAGGTTAATTTAGTGCAGCCTTGGTTTCGAACTCCAAAGATGGCAGCGCCCATAAAACTTAGCTGACGACGTGATCGCAGACACAACGGAGCGAAGACTGTCAACGACAGCTGGTAAAACTAGAAATCGCGATGGGTCCGAAAGGAAAAGAGAAAAGAAAAGAAGCTAAAAGACAGAAGTGGAAGCCTCTGGACGCTGAAACGAAACAGTCAACAGAGGAAACGGAACCTAAATCCGGTGGAGATGCTACGTCCAACCCAACGGAGAGCAAAAGTTCATCCGTAGCGACTACGGCTCCTACACCGGTAAAAAAAACGCGAGTCTGTCGCTTGTAAAATCAAGAGATCAAACTCTAAATACCTGTTCTCGATGTCGTATATCATATTGCAGATAGAACCCACGTGTGACCCCCAGTTTAGGAAGAGGGGACTCACCAGCAATTGGAGTCGCTACGACGAGCCCGTCGAAGTTGAAACCGAGTATAACAGAAAGCGCGGCGAGGACTTTGACCTCTTACTGAGCGCATCAGGCGAGTAGATGTGCGTTACCATTGCGGAAAAAAAAAAATTGTTGGCATCATTGATAGAGTGAACTTTGAGGTGCAAGTGTGCATTCAAACCCTGTCTGCCACGAACTCCTTATCGTGTTGCCTGATCAACATCGCGGAGTTTTAGCCGGTAAATTCAGTGCACTGTGCTGAGAGATGACAGAAGCAGAGACGGTTGATGCGACGTTCTAGCTTGGCTTAACTCGCGCTGAATGAGTTGAACGTTCTTTCGTCGTCTGAAGCGAACGCCATCGATGTTGCTTATTTACACCAGCCTCTATTCTGCACGCACATAAGGAAACTGACTCCATTCTGTACTTATTTCCTGTTGCCCAAGCGAGGTACGGAGGGTCATCGGGAAGTACGAAAGTGGGGCAGTAATCTGTTGGTAAACTCATGAGCGATGTTCGCAGAAAGCTGTCATAATTAATCCGGAGCCCTCAAACTACGCATAGTTTGAGGGCTCCCGCATAACCCGTTGTGCAGTTTCGGGACGTTAGACCCCCACAATTTAATTCTCACGAAAATCAAGGAACTGTTTAGCCTTTGTGGCAACACGATTACTGCTTTTGCATACATTGAACGAGAGAGAGAAAAAGGGGAACCGATAGGCTCGATTTTTTGGTAGACAACGCACCAGAAGCCAAGGGACAGTAAAGTCAAGGAAGGCATAGGGGAAATTAATTACCTGTTGTTTTTAATTGATATCTAGAAATGATAAGGTAAAGGGAAATAGAAGTCGACAAAAAACAACTTGCCGCCACTGGGAGCTGCGCCAATATCTTGTGCATTACCTACGCAACACTCTACCGTTTGAGCTACGATGAGGCTGTTCTCCCGTCTGTTGACTTTTTTGTTAATAATCTTTGCCTTCTCCGAGGAGTGATGCCGGTAAGCTAGTTTAGACATGTTCCTAGAGTTAGGAAATTTCAGTTAGTGCTCCCACAATCACCTTCAAAATGTTGGCGACCGTGGCTCTAGAGAAAGAAGAGAAACAGACTTTAATGCTTCCCTTCCGTGTGCTACGAAGTCCTCGCATTGAGTGCTTGCCAGTCTTCTCTGAATAATTGGCATTTCACCTCTATACTTCACGTGGCTTGCTCCAACTCTTTGAAGTCCATTAGATGTATGCTAAAGGACCGCGTTGAAATAATTTAGAATGTTAGGTTACCCTTCCAGTAATCTTACATCTGTTTCATGTTGAGAGGCGGTTTTGTCATTAATAACTTGTAACTGTCTGCTTTTAGAAGATTCAGAATCTGATTATATTGAGCAAAGTCTGGTATAGGTTCTCCTTTCCTTTTTTGCTCCTCTACAGTAAACCTACAGCAGAGCATTTGACCAGCTAAATGAGAAAGTTCATCAAGGCTTCGTGAATCTGTGCTTGTAAGATGCTTGTGCATACGGCAGCAAAGGCGGTAACCCTTGCTGACACTTCGTTGCGTTCCTTGGTACTTTTTGAAACACTGTGGGATTTTACCAAGGGCAAATAGTTTGGGAGCCGGTGCTTTCCTGTTTTAGGCATATGTGTTTTTGCTTGTTTGTTTATACTTATACCCTAAAGGAGGGGCTACGGTTATGGGGTAGTGAAAGTTAGAAAATATAAGTGAATGGGATATGCTTAAAGTATACAGAAAAATATAGGAAGGCATGTAGGGGGCGCCCTCTGTCGGTAGATTGAGGAGGCACACATATCCACCAGTATTAGATGGCAACGAAAATAAAAGTCAGCAATCCATGGTGTGCGTGTGAGCATGGTACGGAAGGCAGAACGCTTTCAGACAAACAAACAAGTTGTCTTTAACTGGTGTGCCATTGTTACAGTCACATAAAAAACCATACAGATATTTAACAGAAGAGTTGCACTACGCAAAAGTCAACTCTAATCGAACTGAACATATTGCACACAGGACCTCTAATGAAAGGAATTCACTGACAAAGTGCTTGAACTATGGTCGTTTTCTTTCACAGCTGGAGCGAGTGCGCACTTTCGTTTCAAGGAACAACAGGACTGGCAAGATGAGCCAGCCGAGCTCAGCGAGTTTCTCTCCATTGACTGCGACACAATCGTTGAGGCACTGCAAACAATTCCTGTGCACGAGCGGCTTGGCCTTCCCGAGGACATTTTCCCGGTGAGGAATTTTATTAACTCGCTGCATGCCGCTGGCTGTGTTTTGTTATCCGCGGCCTACGCAGTCTTTGGAAAATTTTGCTGGTGGATTTACGCCAGTACATTTCCCTTGTCTGTAAATGAGGTCCTAAACGTTAATCCACCATTTCCCGGTTAGACATCTTTCTGCCTTCTGTAACGTGCCAATCAGACATGCTTATCCTTTTCAAGCTAAAGCATTGTGTTTAATACAAGCGACGTTCGAGCAAGTTGGTGAGGATTCATGATTCTAAATGCGGGCATGAAAAGCACAGGCATGAACAAACGCTGAAAAGGAAAATACAAATGCCAAAAACTATCAACTGAAATGTTTCATGAAAGGGAAATGTGTCATCCACCTGACTGTAGCACGAAGGTGCAAAGGAAACCCATCAGGTTTCTCTGAAATAAAGCTTTGCAGTTGAAGAACAGTTCATCCTTGTCCAGGAAACGTTCTACTCAGAGAAAAGAAAATATTCAATCTGCACACAATCTCACGAAAGCAGCTGAAACTTGTTAATCACGGACATATTGTGCCTACTAGAGCGAACATGTGTGTTATAGCCTTAATTATTCTGCCTCAAGAACAACATTTGAATTTCAGTTAGAAATACTTGTAAGAACGTCCAAAATTACTCACACCATTTGCAACACCGGGTAAGATTTGTAGACTTGTCTAAAGAACACTGAAACAGGCATCTAGCACAAGACAGTGCTTTATATTCACATGCTTTCACAGTGAACAAACTCAGACTTGGCAGGTGGACAGTTTCGCATCTGATGGCAAGTCTGTAAAACAGTCGGTATTGCAGATAATGGCGACTTCACTTTATACACCTGAATGAAACCAGCGGCACGAGTGTCTTGGAGTGTTCACCCTCGTTGAAAGCACAATGTGCAAAGCGTTGTTTTCCAAGTCGGAGATGGCGGCATGCTGACGCATTTCTACTGGATGACCACATACACAATGTCAAAATCAGGATTCGATCTACGAGCTCAGATTCAGTATCTTGCAAAATTGCAGCAATGGGCTAGAAGAGGTTAAGTGGCTCTTCGAAAGAATTGTAACCCGTCGTTAGACCCAGTCCTTGAAGGACCTGACTGCTTTAGGCCGAAGCTAGTCTTGCAATGTCCTCAATCCTGCGCACTCGTGCATGAGTTTTCGCACGTCGAGGAACGCACTCGCACTGAAATAAATGTTTCACGTATTCCTTTTCCTTCAGGCCAACGTTATACAGGAGTTCAAAAACGAGGCAGCTGCCTGCAAAGAAAAGTACGAGGCATTCCTTCGGACGGGAAAGCGGCAGACCAAGACTGTGCCAGATGTTGGGGAGTCGTTGAAGAACTCTTTGCAAGCAGCCATAATTGCAGCGGTCAAGCCAAAGTCGAAGCCAACAAAAGAGGACGATGATTTGGAGGAGTTGCTCGACCTTTCCCTCAAGTCGCCTCGATCGGATGACTCGGGGAAGGGCAAGAAGAAAGGAGAGGATGAGAGAAACCTGGAGTTTTTGCTTTCGCTCACAGAACAAGACAATGAAAAAGGTTTGCTATAGTATATTGCCAAAGTTTTTAACAGAGTAACACAATCTTTATTTATTTATTTCGTTAAAATGTAACAAAGAAGAACCGCCAGGCAGCCAGGTGCATCGCCAACGTTGATGGAGTCGTACCTGGCACCTCTACCTATTCCAAGGTGCTTATTTACAGGGTACGAAAGACTGCAGAGGTCGAACTGGTTGTGCAGGTTTAACCTTGCAAGCAGCCAGAACTGTCCCCGTACATTAACGCTAGCGATGCGCCTGGCTGACCATTGATTCTTCATTGTTATATTTGAATGCTGGCGATACGTCTGGCTGACTGGCGGTTCTTCTCTGTTAAAATTTATTAATTCATGAGGTGTGTTCAAAGAGAAACCGAACTTTTGAAATAGTGCGCCAACCGGCAGAGGGAGCGCGCTGCGGCTATTGAGCGCATGTAGCGGCAGGTTTAGACAACAAACTGCCATTTGCTGCGTTTCGCTCTGACCATTAGTTGGCCAGCTACAGCCGCTGAAGTGAGCACACGAACAAGCTGTTCTTCGGATTGGTGCCAAAGTGACAATGAAGGAATTGGAACAACAGCGTGTGTGTGCGAAGCTCTGCTACAAACTTGGGAAAACTTTCACAGAGACATATCAGTTCCTTAGCCAAGCATACGGGGAGGACTGTATGAGTCGCACGCAGTGCTATCTATGATTTGTTCAAGCATTTTGAAGACGGAAGAATGTCGGTCGGTGATGATCCTAAGCCTGGACAACCTTCCACATCCACAGATGACGACCACGTCGAGAGAGTTCGAACTGTGATTCGTGTAAATCATCGTTTGACTGTTCAAAAAGTCGCTGAGGAAGTGGGTATCAGCATAGGATCATGTCATGAAATTTTGAGTGACAAACTTGGGATGCGTCGTGTCAGTTCAAAATTTGTGCCACGTTTGTTGACTGACGAACAGAAGCAGACCCGTGTTGAAATGAGCCAGGAACTGCTTGCCGCTGCCAATGACAATGAAAACTTTCTTAAGAACATCACAACAGGCGATGAGACATGGGTTTCGTTTTGAAATGAAAGTGCAGTCATCGCAGTGGGTGGCCACAGGTTCTCATCATCCAAAAAAAGCACGCATGAGTCGGTCAAAAATGAAGGTGATGTTGGTTGTGTTTTTTGACTGCAAAGGTTCATCAGGAATTGGTGCCACATGGTCAGACGGTAAACAAAGAAGCTTACCAGAAAATCCTAGCATGTTTGAGAGATTCTGTGCGCAGTAAGAGGCCTGAATTGTGGGAAAATCAGGCTTGGATGTTGCATCATGACAATGCCCCGGCTCACACGTCGCTCCTTGTCCGCAGCTACTTAGTGAAACACCACACTCCTGTTGTGCCCCACCCACCATATTCTCCGGACCTAGCCCCAGCAGACTTTTTTCTATTCCCCAAGCTGAAAACCACCTTGAAAGGACGTTGTTTCTAAACTGTAGAGGAGATCCAGGACAATGTGAGAAGAGACCTGCGCGCCATTCCAGAAAGTGCTTTCCAGGAGGCTTTCCAAAAATGGAAGAAAAGAGGGGAAGAGTGCATTGCCAGTAGAGGGGACTACTTTGAAGGGACAGCACTTAAAATGGTGTACCATAAGCAGTAAAGGTGTTAGCAAAATTTTGGTTTCTTTTTGAACACACCTCTTATTTATTTATTTAATTACTTGTTTACTTATTTATACATGCTGCAGCCCTATTATAGGGCTATGGCAGGAGTGGGAAAAAATGTATAACAGTAAGCAAACGACATGGCAAGCACAAGCAAATAATTGAAGCAGTTGACATGGCCAAGTGATCACAATAGAAGAAAAAATAATACAGGTAAAGCAAATTATATATTTGAAAAGTACCCTTCTATGATGAATAAAAACTTCTTTTTTCTTTTGCAAGGAACAGATTGCAGTACTGAACATCGAATTCCACTGTTCTATAGTACATGAAAAAATAAAAAATAATACCTGGAAAAACATGAACCTACACAAAAAAGGCATTGTGTTCAGAGAATTAGAACTACTAGCACAATTTTATTTAGCAAATTTGAAGGTTCCCCAAAACACCTTTTTTTTTTTCCTTTTTTTTTTTACACTGAGCAACACACAGAAAAGCCTGCCAGGCCTTTCAAGCAATACGTTCTCAGAGAAACTTCTGAAAAGGGCCTAATAAGAACGGATAGATAAAGAGTGCAATGTTAACTCTCCACATTTTCCCTCAATACAATGTTTTCTCTCAGCTCAGCAATGATGATAGCAGTGTTTTGCCTTTTACTTCTTTCTTTCTTCTTCTTTCTGCGGTGCACTTATAATAATCCTTCAAGGTGGGCTTCTGACAAAGCTTCTTGAGGGTGACAAAGGAGTGGTGACAAGACAGGCGAAACGTGTTAACACCTGGTGCTTCCTCATTTCTAAGAAAAACTGGAAAGGCATGCATGGATGCGCGTGCTCAATGGCTGGTATCTATGGGCCATCACGTTTCATGTGACGTCATTGATCACGTTGCTCAAGATATGAAAAAAATGTGGAGGTCTGGAATGCTGCAAGACAGAACAAGCTATCTATGATACAATATTTATATGTGCCGTGCTGCATACAGTGAAATGACATTTGGCTTGCATGTTTGTGGAAGTGTTGTCTACAGAGTGCAGACATTATTTTTTACTGGGTTCGAGAAGTCTTTCAGTGCCTGTTTAATTAAGCAAAAAAAGGACCTCGGGGTAGATTTCAAGCAATTTTTATTTGTATGGCATAGAGGTGAAGAGTTGGGCCAAATTGGTGCTTCAGTAGGTAAACTATCCATGAACTGTGACATGAGTACACTGGTGTCTTGCATGTAATCTTCCCACAAGGCCTTCCTCACTGTAGGACAGGACTGCATTGAATACCAATGTACCTCCCAACACAGCTTGGAGGAACACATCTCCAAACCGGTGGTAAAGGCCTTGGAACCCTTACCAAGTAGTTAGCCTCAAGCACTCTGTGGCTTCGATTTCACACTTGCAACATGTCTGCTACAGCCATAAAATAAAATTAATTGCATCTATCAGTTGATTAAGTACCTTGTTAATGATTATTCCATGACTTCTGGTGCCCACTGGCATGGATTACACATATCGCCAAAGAAATCAACTCCTAATCTCTAATACGGTAGCTAGCTGGCCGAATTGGTACATCTGCATTATTACTTACAGCACGAACAAATCAAACACTGACAGAGCTTGTGTTAAGTTTCTCTTCTTTGTCCATGTTTGATTTGTTTGCACTGTAAGTAATAATGCTAATCTCTAATGCACTGTTTCTACAATTGCTCAAAGCTTTTGTTGAAAAGCCTGGTGTAGTAAAGAAGAATGGCATAGAGATCGGGGTAGTGCTTGTGTGAGGAGATGAATAAAAATTTATGTGAAGGTAGCCATGTGCTTGGCACAGCCAAAGAGTCCCCTGGCAATTTCAAAGAAGCTAAACACTGCAAGTTCTGAATTGGTGACTCCTTTTCTGCTTTCTTACTTTTCTCAGATGTGGTACCTGCAGCTGAAGAGACGGCCACAACCATTCTTGAACCTAAACTCAAAGCCGCAGAAGAGGCAGTCAAGCCGGCACCTCTTAAGACTTCTTCACAACCAGGTGAGTCTCTCTGGTACTTTACGCCCTTTCTTATTTTTAACGACTTGTGCACAACTTTTATTTCTTCTTGAATATACTGATGCTTAGAGAGACATTAAAGGAAAATACATATATTAAGTTGAGCTGGATTGAAAAATTAGGCTTCAGTAACGACAAATTCATCATTCATAGTGAGAGCAGAGCTTTTGCAAGCAAGAAAACGACAATGTGAAATTCAGAGTGGTGCCGCCTATTTTAGAATATGCACGGTGCGTTCATGCGATATCAGCACTGGCCAACTCGCAGAGAGCAGCAGAGAGGGAGGTCATGCAGGGATTACGTTAGCTCGTAGATTTTTGCATGGGCAATTAAAATTGATGGGCAGCAAAGGGGCCCTCGGCGGCAATTTTCTACTCAACAAAGTGTAGCACCGGTATTGGCACCCAAAAAACCATGGTAGACTTTTCGACGATTCATCTACCAATCTAGATAAACTTAATATTTTCTTTTAGTGGTCCCTTTAAGCTCCTATCTAAATATATGGGAATGCAGAAATCATCTTTCTTGGCACCTACTGCATCGAATTTGATGGGGTTTGTTGCATTTAAAAGAAAACTATCAAGTGTACTGACTATAGGCAGCAAATTTTTTATTTAGGCCTTCAATTAGTTTACAAAAGCTGTTGAAAATGTGGTAAATTAGAAAAAGAGTGTAAGAGAACAAGGTATGAAGTTTACAGCTCAGTAACACAGCAGTGAGAAAAAAAACTATATCGCAATATTGTAAGTTACACCTTCTGGGAGTCCTAAATTGGACAAAATTGATCTGTTATACAACATTCTGTACTATTAAATTATGGGGTTTTACATGCCAAAACCACGATCTGATTATGAAGCACGCCGTAGTGGGGGACTCCGAAGTTTTTGACCACCTGGGGTTCTTTAACGTGCACCTATATCTAAGTACACGGGCGTTTCGAATTTCGCCCCCGTCGAAATGCAGCCACCATGGCCGCGATTCGATCCCGCGACCTATTCTGTACTATGCCACTGATCTGCGAGAAACTTTTGCAAGAGCTTCCTAAATATTGTGACAATCTTCCATTACCCTAAACTCGTACATCTGTTTTGTTCGCTTTGGATGCTCTAACACAGGGCTGCACAACTCAAAACCTGCGAGGCCCAAAATCAACAACTCTGTGAGCCACATGGTCCACACTTTAGTGGCAAGCACTGCATCTTTTGCTTGCGGAAAGCCATTTTGTTTGGTGTCATTCATCGTTGTCTTCAATCAATAAGTCTTGTAATGTCATGTCGGTATCTGAAAACCGAAGGCAACTCTCGTTCAGTCATCAAAGAAAATGTTTGCTCACAGATGTAGGCCCATCTCAAGGTAGATGCCGTTTCAAGGCATCGTTAGCTATATGTCTCCATATTTGCATAGGTTTCTAGAAAACCGAAGGAGGGGCTGCTCCCTCTGCACTGTTTTTAGCACCGGTGAACTCTGCAGGTCAATGCAGCTCTAGCTGCACCGTATAGGTAGTCTAAGCTCAGACTGCTAAATATTCGTTTTTGGTGCAGAGTTAGATTTGTACAACTTTGTGCTTCAATTTGTTTTTTGTAGTTGCCAATATTCACCAATTTTCATAAAATATTACAGGCTCTAAATCAAAATACTGTTCCTATAGTTGGTAGAATTCAGCTTTCTCACTTAAATGCAACACATTTCATTTGAATTGTTTGAGCAGCTGTCTATTTTTTTGAAAGCATTTGTGCCATTCCCCATTCACTACTACTATATCAACGTAAATCCAAATGCGAATGTATAGAAAATGACTAGAATGCATTGTCGCATTTCAAGTTTGTCTGCATTTGTAACCCTGGCTCAACCGAGGCTTTGAAACGTCCATTTGGTGCTGTACAATGCTTATGAACTAGCTTCATGGGGACTGCACCATTATACTGTGTAATTAGGTGTAACGGGCATTCTGAACAGTTCTTTTATGTTTGCGTTTCAATTTATGCTGATGGTAGTTTAATGGAAACGTGAAAGTTGCGCTCAAAGTACACTTCATACTACGTTGCATACAAGGGCCTGTCAGTGCTGTAGGCTATGATAATCGAGTGGCAAGTGTTTTACTAAACTCTACTCTCACAAGCTTTTCTCAATCCCTTTCTTCTCTTGCAGAACCTCAGAAGCCAACAGTAGACCTAGAAGACTGGTTAGACAGTGTTTTACAAGACTAACACATGGAACATGCTATTTATATAAAGCACATTATTTTGAAACTGCAATCTCTCATGTTTCGCTTTCATTACACTGTGGCGTCCACTGCTGTCATTTTCTATCCAAGGAGGGTAGAATTGGCCAATCAATCGACAATCATGGTAGTCACAAATGCACAAATGGCACAAATGGAAAACGTACAGGACAAGGAAGATGGGACGAGAACTGTTTCTTCTCTCTTTCTCTTACAATTTTTTTTTTCCGGAAAAGTTGACAAAAGGGAACATGCTGATTGGCCCTAGTCTGATGTATAAATAGAAGTATGCATGCATCTATGGCATGACGGGTGGAGCTTTGGGCTATTGTACTGGAGGACAATGATTCAAATCTCGCCGTTGGACAAGTAATTTTCTTTTTATCGAAGAGGCACGAAATGAGGCAGAGCAGAAGCCTATCTACCTACAGGTAGGCAAAGAATGCTTTGCATCAAGAAGTCCACAGACAGACAGACTTGTTTCAAAATTTTATTTAAAGGCATAATCTAAAAACTTGCAACAAAAGGGAAGAGGTACCTACAAGAAACCCTCTTCAATGTGCCAACAAACATTAACAGAGCGACAAGTCAATGCAAAGTAAAAACTGTGCGGGAGTAACATGAATCCTTCAAGTGTCTGCCACACAAGTTTCCTTCTCAACGTCACTACGAGATTAGTGTTCACAAACACCGCAATCCCGAACTGCATTATGCCGAGCACGTTACATAGTCCTTATGCAACAGTGTTTAAAATGAGTACTGACAGACATTTTCAAAGTAGAATCTCCACCGCATGCATGCGGCATAAAAGGATCAAAATTATTAAGTGTGAAGGTTGGGAAACAAGATATTTTGATTTGATACTAAGGGTGGCGATGCCAGACTTGGAGTCATCGTCACTATCGTGACATCGTGATACTGAGCAAGATTTGCTGGCATCGTGTAGCAATGAGGCTAGGTACGATGATGTCGCTCGTAAAAAAAATATAACAAAAAAATTACGAAAGTGCTTCGAGTGTTTTCTCTGGATGCAGTCAAGTATGGCGGCTGCAGCGATCACAGGAACGAAGTGAGCCGATGCATCATAACATCACAACACGTGCACTTCCTCAGTACTAAAACCAAAACAGATTCCAAAGAAACAAGTATTATGGTAACCCTTATTTAGCATGCTCCAACACAAAGTGGCATTTTTTTTCTAAGATTTCGATCAAGGCTTTGGGCCTCTAACACAAAAATATGGAAAGTCGAAAATGTCGTATCAGTACTCCTTCCAGGTCAACACAGTGGAAACAGTCGCGTCACATATCAACAGGAGCATCTAAGAACTGGAGTATACAAAGAGTTGCATAGTTTGGTATGAGGAAAAGATGGACATATTGTTCGTAGATGCGATGCTAAATATTTCTGCATCACTTTCTCGTTTGTTCAGAGAGTCTTGGATAACAGCAGTGATTCAATATTAGAGTACAAAACCAGCACTCCGCTGGCGTAACCATAAAATTAAACAGTAAAAAGAACACTTAAGTCGCTGGCTACTAAAACTACTAAAATTCACAATCTCGGGCGGGGACGGCACAGAAGGCGCAACCTCAACAGGGCTGCACTTTGGTAATCGCCATTGGAAGACAGGTCAAAACTATATATCTAAATGTTGCCGTAAACCGTATAAAATGAGCTTGCGGGTTACAAACAGCCACTGTCATCTATGTAGCAGCATCATTTAAAGGGCACAGATCAACATTTGCAAAGACAGCAAAGTTTGTTATCGGAGTAAATACACAAAGCACCCAGAGGACACGCTAAAATACCGGAAACTGCTTACGTACTCGACAAGAAATTAAAGTGGCTGAATATAGCTTGGTCTAAATGTGTGGCGTACAATTCCAAAAGACTTCAAAGTTAGCATGGATGTTCAGTTTACAAGATTGTGACCAAGTAAAGGTAAAATAGTTTTTTTTTTTTTTTTTGCGAACTGAAAAACGATGAGACGTTTGCCACGAAATGTGCCAAAACAGGTGTGAGTGATATTGGGCATAATAAAGTATTGTTCGGATGATACAAAACATATAACAAGTCAGATAGCTTAGTGGTGATGTATTGTGTGAAAACTGTTAACTCTGTATGAAATAACTATTGGATGTGACTAAAATTAAAACTACTACTTGCTATCTTGTTAGCACAGCCAGTAAGCTGGTTGAAGATACAGTTACTGGAACTAAGTGCTTTTTCTTTTCACAGCAACAATCAAGGGCTCAGGTGTTGAGCAATCAGAAAAACCAATAAATCTTGTTAATTCTCAACTAACAAACAATCACAGCTATTACTGGCCCGTGTGACACGGTGCAGCTTTTGCTTTAAGATTGTGCCAGCACGCGTAAGCGCACACAGCAAAGGGACGTTACCTGTCAAAAATAAAGTTATAAGTGGCTAGTGTCAAAAACAGCATAAAACAATGTTACTTAGCGCTTAAGTACACAGTTCGTAGGCATGACACACTGGCTGAAATAAACATTCAATTTGTTCGCTACTTGGTGCATGCCAAAGAACCATGCCTTGCAGCTGCGATGAATGAGAGCTAAAATAGATTAAAACATCAGCAAGTGCATAGAGTAAGTAAGTACAAACAAGCAACAAGGATAGAGATAAGAAAATTTGACATCACAGTGCCATTTGACCGATGAAAGTACGAGTGCCTTGCATGTGCAAATACATGTGCGCCACCTCTGCCTTAGAAGCACCATGATTAATGAGCTCTTACAGTAACTTGCGGGCCGGCCAGTCTTCATGACAAGAGTAAGGAAGCTATGACCGTAACAATGCTAGGACACTGTAGTAGCAGTGAAATGTAGATTCTTTGACAAAAGTTTCCAAACTACCCAGCGAGTCAAAGGACTGCCCAGCACTGTGGATGCACAGCATTTTTTTTTTTTCCCCAGCATTTTGTGCTAAAATGAGTCTCAGTAAGCACCAGCTGGTGCCAGCCGATCAAATGGGAGGAAGCCTAGTAATGGGATGCAGTCACACAGGTCGCCATGCATGCCAGTCTCGATTGTGCAATGGAAGTGGACAATGAATGCATCGCCACAAAAACTGAAAAGCAGCACTTGTGACTTCAAGAACACAGTACGAAGCTTTGCGCAGCCATTTGAAGCTAGTGCATTCTGAAGCTCTTTAAAAGCTTAATGCTCGCAAAAGCACGTTAAAATGACTATCTTCCAAACAGTTGAGTTCTCTTGAAACTGCACTGCGATCATCAAAAGACAAAAATACAATCGAGTAATTTTAAGGAGGGCAAAGAGTTTCTGACCATAAATATTTTTTCTTTGTTAATAGAACAATAAAAAGTTATTTAATTATGCATTTTTCATGCTGAAGTAACTAACTTTTAAGTACACACTTATGCGATAAGTTAAAGAATGTTCTGCTTCACAGACCTGCATACAGAGAAAGGATATGGACAGGCATGGAAACTGCACTCTGTGGTGCAGCCACACAGTGTCACATTCATGATGCTATGTGGTTAGTGTCGCCAGTTAATTTCACAATACAAGACATTACAGATGTGTCAAGTGGTGCAATCATGACAATTCGTGCTTAGCATCACCGGTTGATGTCACAGTACAAGATGATGTCGTGATCAAGCCAACTGTTGCATTAAGACGGTAGTGAACCTCACCAGTTAACATCACAGTACAAGACGATGTCACGAACGTAGCAAGTGTTGCATTCATGACACTATCTGGTTAGTAACACCAGTTAATGTCACAGTACCAGATGACATCACAAACGTGCCAAGTGTCACAAACTACGTTATGCTGGCACCATCTAGCAACCAAAATGACAACAGAGACTGATAACAGATAGCTTCCATTTTGTGCCATCAGATACCACCTACTAGTGATTCTGCTTTCTTTGTCCTTTTTTCCATACTTTGTCTAGTTACCCACTCGTCTTATACGTATAGATGATTTTATTTTGAGTTCGTGGGGCCCTACCTTCTTGAGCTTCTACATGAACAGTTTCTCAATTTCGTGCTCAGTGACGTTAATCACCAAATGAACGTGTAGGACCATCTTCAAGCATACAAATTGACCCTGGTACCATGCATTAGCTGTTGCAATCAGAAAGCTCCAGTGTCAACAGCCCAAGGTGACGGCAGTCCAACGCTTTCGCAATAGAGTCTATATGCAGCTCCCACTCCTGTCTATTCTTTCTCCATGCACTAAGAGAATTGTCTGTGTGTGAACATAGTCGGAAAAGGAGTATTAAGGTACAATAGCTATGAGAAAACCTGAGCTAACAGTGTGAACTTGAACAAACATCACAAAGCTCCATGTTAAGGACTGTTACAAGCTCTGACAAGCACAAAAAAAATAAAACAAGCTGCCCATTGCTTAGGGCATCGTGCAAGGCCAGCATCAACACTAAGCATTATCGAGCGAATCAATCTCCGTATCTTAAAAGAAGAATGTGCACGCATTCCTTCCTGTAAAAAAAGTTGTTAGATAAGAGAGCAGGCTAAAAACAGATTAAGTCGACTAGTGTTTCGGTGGGACTACGGCAGACAACGCCATCTGGTTGACACCACAGGTACCATCACCACGGTAAACTCTGTAGTAGCCCTGAAACGAAAGAAGATAGATGTATAAGGTTGGTTTGAATAATTCAACAGTTCAGCAAGTGTTCAAAGGTTGTAAACGTACAGTTAGATGAGCATGAGTAACAAAATGGGATGTAATGAAATGATGGATGTAACGAAGACGCAGTTCCAGTTGAAATTGTTGTGGAAAAATCATGTATTCAAGAATTCACATCAAAAAACTAAAATATTCTCATCAATGGATATCAAATGAACATTCCGTTCTCAAAACAAAATGGTAATTGGCCATTTCGTGGAGTCCACTCATTTAAATAGAGTGTTCGATAATGTTTTGCATGCATCAGATGCAGTCCTACACATCAAACGTTGCCCACGTAAGCTCCATTTTCTCAATTAATGTCACGTGCTTTGCCACATGTAGTCTTTAGCGTGACGCTTTGTGTGTTGCCTAATTTGCCAACAAGAGCATGTGCAGCATGCAATACTTCATTAACCCTTAGGGTGTTGGGTGGACAAAGAGGCAACATATCATCTATGTCGTCATCCTTTGAGGACACCTCGTAGTCAACATCGAAGTCCTTTATCAGAGTTCATAAAAAATTACTGAATTTCTGCATCTGATGTGCGGGCTTTTTGCACCGGTTCGCCATGTCCGAAAACAAAGGCAACAACTTGAGTATAGTGAGGTGCAATTCTAATCACAGCACATTACTATTGTAATTCATTCTGAAATCCTGAAAACAGGTGTGTACAGTCAAACCTCGTTAATACTTACCCGCTTAATGTGTAATCGCGGTTTAAACATAGTCTTGGAGATTCCCCCACTCAACCCCCATTGAGCCCCATGTATTGGCTGACCGCTTAAGCCGTAGTCGCTCATTGCCCATTAAACGGTTAGCGTATTTTCATTCTTGTTTTACACGCACAGGTACACGCACAGGTACAAAATCGGCAAAATCTCATGTGCGCAGACGTTAGATTCTTGAGTTTCGAAGCCCGTACAAGAGTCACCAGTGATAGTGACATTAAAACATGGCCACAACGATGTATTTCCTGCTCGTACAGCTGTTTCCGATTGTAGTGCACAAAAGCATGGCCTTTGAGATTGGCTTCCAGTAACAAGAAGCTGCTAGTAGGGGTGTGAATTCGCTGCCGCCGCCGGATCCAATCCAATCCAAGCAGTAACCGTGCAGAAGCACAATGTTTTTTGTTTTTTTTTTCTTCA
The DNA here is from genome assembly GCF_013339745.2 of Dermacentor silvarum. Classification (NCBI taxonomy): domain Eukaryota; kingdom Metazoa; phylum Arthropoda; class Arachnida; order Ixodida; family Ixodidae; genus Dermacentor; species Dermacentor silvarum. The sequence continues at coordinate 17,421,846 of NC_051160.1, read as the reverse complement.
TTCCGCCAGTAAGTTTGCGGTCGTGGTGCTGTATGTTCAACTGTCTTTGCTGCGTCGTGCGTGAAGGCGGTGACGACGAGGTCAATGAGGACACCGAAGACTGCGAGAGCCACCTTCCTGAGGTAAATGCTGCGGAGCAAGTGAATTTTGACACTTTCCGAGACGTCAACGGCAACGTCGTTACATCCCCGGAGTTCTCGGATAGTGACATTGTTGCCGCCATCGCACCTCGCCGAGCTTCAAGCAAAAGTGATGACGAAAACGACGATGTGGAAGTGGACGACGACCCTTCATTATCTGACATGGCGCGTTTTGAGCGTCATGCGAGCTTTTGCAACGCGGCCTCATGGACAAACTCTTGCGGCCTTACCAAGTTCGAAGATGCCATCGTTGCGGCAAGACCACTACGGCAGCATGTGAAAATCACCAATTTTTTGCTGCCTACCCGCAAATAAAGTCTGTCTGAGTGAGTGTGTTTGAGAGCATCGTGACAGAGTTCTTTTCCAGCTGGCAAGTAGCCGCTAAACTAGCCTTAGCAGTTGTTTCGTACACCGTTTAGTGCGTACCTAAACGTTGTTCCCGGCCGACTGTGTATTAACGAGGTTTGACTGTAAATGGCAATTTATTGAGATAGAATTTGGAAGCGAGCAGTGAACATGACAGAGAAGAAAGATGAAATGTTGGCAGATGTAAATGGCATAAAATCTGTAAGGAACAAAACCATTAACAGTTATTGCAGAAAAAGAAAAACATGCAGATCCCAAGCACTCTGGGAATCACCGCAAGAAAAGGTTTTATGCGAATTGATACGGATATGGCAGAGGATTTTGCTGATGAACGCATCCTGTAATGGTCATATACAACAATAGTATACCTTGCAAAGCAAAGGCAAGTTTTACTTAGGGGCAATACTATCATCAAGCAATCACTTTCAGCGATACTATCAGCTTTGCGAGATTTCGCGAGACTCGTCATTGGAGGCGTCTAAGCAGACTGCCGAAAGCATTCCTGGCACTGTACGAAGGTAGTGAGCTTGGTACAGCGCCAGAAACGCTGTCAGCCGTCTGTGGATGCATCTGGTGTCAAGTCATGCAAAACCTCTCGAAACTGATCGTATCCCAGACAGCAACAGCTTCTGCTCGATGAGATGACGACAGCACACCAAAATGCGGGGAGATATGCAAAGCAAGCTTTGCTTTAAGAAAGCAGAAAGGTCCGAGCTTGTTGGCTAAAAAGCAATGCCAGCCTCACCTTCTCTCCCCAGTACTTGCCCCAGCTGTTCTTCACGATCCAGTATGGTACAGGCTTGCGGCGGAAACTTCGTTCTGTGTGGAGAAGAAAACGTGTCACTGTGGCTGGAAAAACAACGCTCAGAAGCCCCGCAAGCTGGCTCTCTTGCTGCACATTTGGAGCCCATGCTGTTTAATGCTGAATCTTGTGTTTCCATAAGATGTGAGCTTGCCGATCGACAACGGCTACAAAGGAACGTGCTCCAAGTGCTCGGCTCCTGTGGCAACATCAGATGCTCAACAACTGCTTTGGCTGTGACCTGGAGCGCGGGCAATCGGACTTAAGATCCTGAGAAAGCCTCGACTGAAGCCAGATGTACCTTAAAGCTACACTTGTTGGGTGACAGAAGGTAAGTTTGCAGATAAATTGCTTCAGCTCCTGCACAATTCATAGTTACAAGCTTCTGTTTGATTTTCGGCTATTCATCATATGCCTTAGTTCAAATCCTTCTGATAAAACAAGAAAAGAGTTTTATGCGAGCTCAATGTCCATCATGAACCTGCGTCATATACACATACAGTAAACCCCCATTAACTCGAAGCTATAAGAACCCTTAAAAATTTCGAGATGAGTGGAGTTTCGAGATAAGCGAAATCACGAAAATAGAAAAATAAATCACGTGGAGCCCTTTCCAAAATACCACTAGTAATAATTTCAGTCACTTTTGCGTGCATCGGCAACGGAGACATCGGCCTATACGGGCCGACGGCGTTACTGGAATAGGCGCAACGGCGTTAGTGGCACAGTGGTGAGACGGCATGCTTGGCGCAGAGTCGAGATGATTGATCCTAATGATATGTTTGAAGCCAGTCGTCCGAGCTTAGCCATTTTCAAATATGCAAAAAGCTGATGCTGCTATTTCTGCATCGTAATGAATTCCGGACAATTCAACTTCAAAAACCAAAACTAAGAAAGAGCGCAATCGCGACACCTCTAGCAGACGCCCACGAGTGACACGGCATTTACGCCTCACCGTCATGCGAGCATGAAGTGAGTGTCCTTATCAAGATGCGATCTCGTTGCAATGCTGTGGGTTCGCATGCTCGCTTCTTTTGGGCATAGAGCACGGGCTGATCGCGTCTGCTCAAAAGTGCCGATCATCTTGCAAGGTCACGATTAATATGCAGTGACCACATTGATGCATTACTGACAGCATCCTCAATGAGAGGGGAAAAAAACCAACTCCCAGCTCGCCGCTGCCACGTTAGGCCACAAAAATTGGCAGCGAGCAGCCAAACAAGTATGCATGAGCGATGACAGATAGAAAGACGAGGTAAAGATAAGCAGGGAGTGAGGCCCGTTGAGGAGTCTAGCTCGGTTAGCAAGCTGCTACCGAGTAAATAGCAGCAAGTGTAAGCGACACTGCCAACGCTGCATCGTTGCCTCTTTCTTGGTATTTTCGAAATCGAGATTTTGTGGCATCCAGAGTCCAACATAAAAGCTTTTTGAGATACATAAGAGGTGAAAATCACATGAGTTGGAGCCACAGCTGGAAAAAAAATTCGGCTAAACTGACATTCCGACTATCAGAGTTCGAGTTAGCGAGGGTTTACTGTAGATGCATCCATACCACCTGCCCAAGAGCCAGCTATCGTGGACCTGTGCATCCTCTTACTTTAATGAAGACTGGTCTTGAAATTACCTTAGGACACCGTGTATAGTAAACCCTCTTTTGTTGAAAAATTATCATTCCGAATTAGGCGAACTGACGTACATGCGGATTCCACCGACGTGTGGGGTCTATTTGTCCATGACAAGCATGATGGCTTTGCCTTAAGGCGGTGGTCCCACTCCGGCGGCACGAGCCCCTCCGTTTTCAGTACTTTTGGACTAACCGTGGTGGCTCTTCTACTTAGAATATAAAGTTGTGGTATATACCATAAAAAGCTTAATTCTCGTAGATTCCAACTATATATAATATAAGGAAATTGATTAATGTGATTTAGAAATAAATGTTCAAGAACAAGCATGAGATACATGGTTTTTGCAAACTGTGTCTCAGTTGTGACCATATTTTGAATAAACTACCGCACTTACTGCATTGCGGCTTTCTCTGTAGCTTTAGGACATAATTATCTAGTTCCTAGACGTAGCAAAATAATTTTGAATTTTTACTTTTTGGGTAATTTGCTTTTGAAAATTGCCAAATATCGCAATCTTCTGTTGTAAACAGCACGGCAACTACATGCTCAAGGAAGCTAAATTTTGGACAAAGTAGAGTTCAAGGAATTTATTAGGACGCAAAATTTCATTCATGTACCTTTATTAGTTTTAAACCGCAACTTCGTAGCTTTAGTACCTTCCCGCAAAAATGGGCGAAAATAAAACCAGAATTCCAAATATTGCTTTATTTTGGCCGCATTATTAAGAAAACTAATAAAGTTACATAAATGTAATTTTGCGTCCTAAATGTAAATTCCTTGATCTCTACTTTGTCCAAAATTTAGCTCAGAAACAATGAGTGACACAGTTCAGAAACCAATGAGTGACACATTTCGGTGAACAAAATATATTTTTCTGAACTGTGATGCAACATTTGTGAACCCATAAAACGATCCTGAATTCATGAACTTTAAGGGGAATTTGGGAGATTTGGTAGGTATGCAAAGGCATACGGATGCCACGTTGTCTATGCTACCAGTGGCTTACAAGGTCTGTGCTGGTGAGGAAATGCATCATTCAATGAAAATATTTCTATGTTTTCAGTATCACTCGCACAGAAATTAATACTGTTTTGTGAAGCAGCAAACAACCTTGCTATCCGCACGCGGTTTGGCATCCTGGTAATCATTGACCCGATGTGCAAAGCATGCAACTTTAGTCCCTGTGGACCAATGGGTAAACAGCACACAGTGCAGGCTACCAGTCAACATGGCTAATGGGGCATTTGTGAAGTGCCCCATTTTAACAGCACCACAGCTGGCTAGCTTTTCAAAAGACAACATCAATAGCAATAACAGTGACTTCTGCATTTACAATAGATGCAACAAGGCCTGCGACTTTACACAACAAAATAAAATTATTTGTGACTCGTGCTTTGGGTATGATTTTTCTTTTCCTCCCCATTTATAGAAGTCACTTTCAGGGGGAGATTAACTTATACCCAGACTTGACTTATATATGACAATATATACTAGTGCTGGTAACATTTTTTTTGACAAGAAGTTGCCAAGTTGTGATCGAAAACATTCCATTTCTATCTCAAGTCGCTAAGTGGTGTTATAAATATGATCATTCATTTGGAATTTTGTCTTTTTTTAATGTTTTAATTGTCCTTAGATGCCTTCCTTATTATTTTTTAAACTAGAGCTTTAAATTACCTCCTGCAGTGGTGAGTCAGTGGTTGAAATAAGAAAAACAAGAAGACAGCAGGATTTTCTAAAACGGTACCAGATCTCAAGACTGTGCTTTCTCTAGAAAAGCAGCCTTGATGCTCCTGGATGGCTCACTGATAAGCTTGTCGGTATGTTTTCAGGAGTAGTCAAAATGGGGTCGAGGCACTGAACTTAGTCAAAGTCCCATAAGGAATTTCACTGGCAACTTCCTGGCTAGAAAGCCACCAAAAAAAAAAAAAAGGTCGCTAGGGCTAAAAGAAAAAAAGGCAAAGTTGTCGCTAAGTTTGCTAAAGACTCAATGAACTTATCAACTGTCTCATTAAATTAACACTGCAATAGACTCAATGAACTTAGCAACTGTCTCACTAAATTAACACTGCAATACACAGAGTTTATGCCTTCGCAATGCTCAACTATCATGCCTCAGGAATCGTAAGAACTTTAAAAATGGAAGAGCGGGAACTTACTGTCCACGCCAAATCCAACGAGAAGAACTCCGTGATCAAGGTCTGTAGGACTGCAGAGAAACTTCCATGGGTGCGATATACCACCAAAGTAGAACTGAAAGCAGAGGGGGGAAAAAAATGTAAGGATTATTTTATTACAGCGACTGAAGCATGATAGTGAGAAGCAAAGAACAAAAGCAAGTCAAGAATCTGAGGAGTATACGGTGCATTGGCAGAATAGTTTCCCTTGTACTCTATGGATTGCTATGTAGAGTATAACCACGGCCGCTGGATAAAAAAAAAGGTGCAGCCTGCCGCGTCAGGCGCGTTGCAATGGGAGCGAATGTGACAGCCGTAGTTGCAGTGTCGGCCGCATGGCTGGGCCGAACGGCGCTAGTCATAGGCGATAGAATGCGCCGTCGGCTGGCACGCGCGACGGCGTTCCAAGCGCGTTCCTGACGCATTTACTATGCCGATGCCAGACAACAGCCCCCGACGTGTGGCGCCGCGGCGGATCACACCGTTTTCGATGCACGCGGCAGGCCGCACCTTTTTTTTATATCCAGCGGCCGTGGTATAACCCTTATCAGTTAGTGGCATTTTAAATATAAAGTACACACGTGTGATTGCTTGAAATCTGGTTGTGTGTTATTCATTTATTTACACAATACTGCAGGCAAGCAATGCTGGCCCAAGCAGGAGAGGGTTTTACAAAGATGGTTTTTCAACGGTTTTTCAAAGGAAAGATAAGATGTGCACTCAACAACACTCTCCAGCAAATGACTCCATTTACTCGTAAGTGAAAAAAAATTATTTCTGAAGAATGTTTGTGCAGGCAAAGTATGATTGAACTACTTTAGAATGAAAAATATGCGACGACCTGTGTGGAGCATAAGTATTACATGTGGCATTTGCTAAACCTGTTTGGTTATGAAACGAGTAAAGAACGTGTATGTTTCCATATAAGTGTTTGTGTTTGGAAGTAAAGATTAGCTGGAAGAATGTACTACATTTCCCATCTCGTAGTCTTTGTCCATAAGCCTGCAATCAGTAGCGCACCCAGGATCTCTGCCGGGGAGGGTTGAATTTTCATGGTGGTGGGAGGGAGGGGGGATGCAAGCACTTTGCATAATATGCAATTTCCTTGCTTTAGCCAGAGGAATCGAGCAGCAAATAAAATGCCTAATAATTATAAAAATATAATGACACCAAGGATGATGACGATGTTTATTTTTTCAGCGTCTTACTCAAAGTAATTTAAGAGTGAATGAATAAATATAAGACAGTGATCGAGCGTTTTGTTAATCAGGAAAATTCGACCTCGAGCCACCTCCTGAACTGTAATGACAATGTGAACAGAGCACTGAAGGTACACATTGGACTGGTGGGGCTGGACGCCCGAAACACCCCTCCCCCCCCCTGTCGGTGCGCCACTGCCTGCAATGGTGCCTTTTTGAGATCTGCTATATATAGGTAATGCTTACCAGCTTCCCCAAACCACTATGACGCTAAGAGGGTGAGAAAAAAATTTATCTGCCCTCCTGTTCTCTAAAAAGTTGTTTGCCGCACTGTCTTTTCAGTGGACTGAGTTGATAGCCAGTGCATGTGTTTTCTTTTCTTTTTTCCTCGTGTCTTCGTTTGCTATGCCGAACCTTTCACACCGTGAATACCCACCAACTTGCGCTGCTTTCTGTTGCTCTAAAATATCTCATTAGTACTTTACAAACAGGGACGCTGTCTCTCTAGTCACTTATGTGCAATTTTGGACGTCCTACATCAGCTCAAGTTTCGACTACAGCACAAGAAGCCAAATTTGATGACTTCTGGAGAAAAACAAACAAACATCCAGCACGCAGCGGGAAGAAGCACTGAAACACGCAGCATTGAAAGGCTCGAACAGCATAAATTAATTTAAAATCTTGTGGCCGTATGTGACCATGTCTTAGCGCCACATGTCAATCTGACACTACAAAAAAAACTTGCTCTTGGGCACGTTGGTGCTTAGGCTTACTACACTTATTGTTCCTGGTGCAAAGTAGAACATGACACAGGGTAACAGGAAAATGGGGAGACACAGAGAATGTCACTTCTTCTTACTCTTCCCCTGCTTTATGTTCTATACTATTTTGCGCCAGGAACAATATTTACAATCAGTCAATTTGATGTTGCAGATATCGCGGTGTTTTCGTGTACATTGTGGTCCCCTTTTGTGGAATAAACCCATCCATCTCAGTTTGCTAACGTTTCTGGCTTACCAGATCTCTTCCACACATGGCAAAACTGGCATACATTCTAAAGGCAGTTTACACAGTTTGGGGGATATCTCTGTCCCACAACATTAATTGTCATCTGTCTTGCGTGCCTTTCCTTAATTTAACGCTGTGTACCCGGTACTTCCAGATCACAAACGGTGTGCACGTTTTCAGCACGAAATAGCTTTCTTGGTAGAAAAGTACAGCGAGCGCAAAGTTTTTAAGAAAGGAAACACAAGCGAGACATGACGATCATTGTAGTGGGACAAAGATACGTCTCAAGGGATGTAAACTGTTTTTAGAGTGTATTTGTGGCTGGGAATGTGTAATCTACCAAACTATGTTAGGTCATTAGCTTAGCATTTCTCTTTGGTGTCCTTTAAGAAACACACTCCTACATTTCGTTAAGTCTTAATGACAAGAAAAAAGGAATAAAAAGAGAACACGCCATCTCACTACCGCACCTGCATTGCATTGGCATTGATTCCAATAGAAATGGGTCCGTGCTTCATAAGCCAGTAGGCAAGCTCTGGAAGACATAAAGCAAAACAAAAGTATCTTCAGTTGAAACAAAAAATGCCAATGTTTGATGGTCCTATAAAAGGCACATGACAGGGAAGTCTATATTACAATGTAGACCCTGAAACATGCCTGTGAGCAGCAGAAAAGATATCAAATGAAGTGCGATCAGATTAAATGTAGTTGTAGAATGGGGGCATGTCTTAAATATAACTGAGAATCAGCAGTTAAACTTTTTAGAATCTCTTTCTCATATCCTGAAGTCATCCTTTTGTGAACGTCTTTTTAATGGACGCTTTAGCTCGCACCAACACTGATTCACCTATACTTGAACACCATGATAATGAAAGCTCGAGACAAAAAAATACTTGCCCCAACGAAATATTTTGGTACCCCGACAAATGTCCATAGGATTCAATGCATTTCGTATCTCTTGACAAAAAACATCATTAGGACTAGGCTGCAATCTCGAACCGATCAAAGCTGTGGTCTGTGAAGAAATGGCAGATGAGGCCATCAGCAGCACATGCAAACCCGATGACACAGAGGACCAAGGTGCGAAACGTAACAAGAAGACAAACTCGTGGAATGTAGCTAGGTGGCTTCGACATCAATCGGATCATTTTTAGTTGCACATGATGACAAAATGGTAATGGACTATACTTGCTGTGTTCTGAAGGCAGAACCGTGAAGTTAAGTTACTGCAAGGCAAGGCTAAGCAAAGTAGGCTAATGGAATTTTGGCAGTAAAGTTTCATTTTGCACAAGCTTAGAACTTGCCATTTATTTTCTGGTTTTACTGGAAATCGGCGCATTTGTTTGTATCTTTTTGAGGAAACGCACAAGCTTACGAATCCTGCAAGCTCATGCCTGGACATTTACCTGTCACAAGGGCAAGCAAGCAAGCAAGCAGGAAGAAAGAAAGAATGAATGAATGAATGAATGAATGAATGAATGAATGAATGAATGAAATGGTCACAAAAACAGACTGCATTCTCACCGGTTTCATTCTGGGGCAAGCCCACAAAACTCTGCACGCGGGCCTTGGTCTCCGTCTTGTTGAACTCGCATGTACCGTCTACACCTCGGTAAGGGTATTCAGACTCAGTCTCCAGGCCTCCTATGATAAATAAACAAAACAAGATTGTTTCAATCATAATTTGCATTCACGTCCATCAGACCAAATAAAAGAAATGAGTGAAAAGAAGAAAGAAAGCAGGCAAGTTTGCACTCGGTTGTGCAAAGCTTAGGCACTGCGAAAGTGTCAATCCTCAAGTCTTACTGGCTGCTACTACTAGGTCTTAACTTGGTTTAAGTTAACTACGCATGTAGGGGAAGTATTCTCGAGCGATCATTTTCGGAGGTACCTTCCCTTTCGTGACATTTCGCGTGACTAGCGCTAGACGCGTCGGCGCCTACGAGCGACAGCGTTCCTGGCATGCCATAAACGCAGGCAGGCAGGCAGGAGCCGTGTCTGTGTCGGGCGAAGCGAGCGCGCACCTGCACCGGCGGTTAGTAGGCAACGCGAGGTTACGTCATCGCTTCTGCTTCGACGCATGCGTGGCTAGGCAACGCGGGCGGAGTCGGCAGCAGCTCTGCGCATTGCCTCATTGGTGCTGCTACAATTTGTTTCTCTCTCCATCTCGCTCTCATTTTCTCTTTCCCTCTCCCGAGCATTGTGCCGCGCCGCGCGCGATGCTCTCCTTCCCTTTCCTTAACGTCCCATGTCAAGGCAACATGTGCACGGCACGGAGGGGAGGCGAGGCACACGCCGCTCTGCGAGGTGGTTGCTAGGCAACACAGTGACGTCAGGGCGACGTCACAGCTCGGCGAGGTTTTGCGACAGCAGGCGCCACTTTTTATGGTTAGCTAGAACAGCTTCGCTGTTAAAAGACGCCATTGAGGCAGTCAAAGAATATACCTCGGTGCCATAGTTTCACACCATCGTTACTGGACAAACTCCAGCAATGCTGTTGTTCCAACTACCATGATAATTATGGGAATACCTCTACAACTAAATATTCTGCATAACTTAAGGAATTCACTTGTCCCGGCTGAATTTATATCTTTCGTATGCGCTGTGAACAGTGAAGACCACTAGTACAATGAATGTACCTGCACAACCGATTTGCTACTTCAGATTGAATGCCGTGCCGTCACTGCCTCTCGCAGCCTTCACTAAGCTGTGGTGCCCTTAGGGAGCACTGGTCGCAACCACAACAAAAAACCGTGCAGGAGGGTTCAGACTCCACAGTGACTATGGTAGCACTCCTCCCTTTCCCTGACAGAAAAAAAAAATGTGGAAAGAAAGAAAGAATGCATGAAAGAACCAGCGGGACGAACAGACACTTCAACTGGCATTAGCATGCCGTGAACCTTGATGTTACACATAAAGTTGACTGCAGTCACAGGTTTTGCCAAAGTGTGCAGAGGAAAATTAACGGCTTTTCCTCCGAAGTATCTCTTGAACTCGTGTTAAATGAAGGTTTTATTTTGCAGACCATGCTTAGCCTACTCTATTGTGGGCGCTATGTTGTGCAATCTTTACTACAAAGTGACCTGTGTTTATCTTTTTAAAATTTTTTTTATAATTTCTTTTTGTTCCAGACTTGCCAACCATAAAATTTCAAATATACTCTAAGAAATATTGAAACTTCGTTAAAGACACTAAATATTGTTTAATTACGCAACATGTAGACCGTTTCTTTTTAAAATTCGCAGGCTTTGTTTTGCAGGAGTGCTGTGAGCAGGCACACTTATAGTCGCAACTAAAGCGATCTGCATCACCTACAAACAAAAATGTTCTTGAAGTTTATTCACGAGATATTCACGACACAGCTGCCTAAAATTTCAGTTACTGTTATTGACTGGTTCTATGGAATGCATAACGGTGCAGTGAGTAAGTTGGAATAATCAAGTGGGTAGGAAAATTAGGCCCTGAAAAAAAGGAAACTCCATATATATATTCACACTTTGGCTAAACTGGTCATAATTGAGTAGATTGATATACAAGAGCACTGAATGGGCCAGGGCTGGGTAGCGTGCATTTCCTCTGGGCTGGGGTTGGGCCCAGGTAGTGCATGAGCATTCTGGCGGACCACCTAACGTATTTCACTGAATTTTAAGGCAAAGCACTAGCACCATAGAGTTTCTCACTATATTACTTTAAGAGAAATCTGGCGCTGCTGCGCTGTTGTATGCACGAGAATGATGGGATATGGTGGCTTGAGATTGGCATCGTTCTCGGAGAGCCAGGACACATTGAAAACGCACCTTACTAGCACTGTTCAATCTGTCAAAATGGTTCACCTCCCACTAAAGCAGCAGGTAAGAAGATGTTTTAACTTTATTAACATGTTTTATTTAATCATGAGAACTTGCGCTTGGAAGTACAATGATATGTAACGTAAAAAGTATAGGCAGGCCACTAAAGCTGTAGGATAGATGACAGGGTCTGCGCTCGCTTTGCGACAGTTTGTCGTCTGTTCTTGCTTTTCTTGACTTGAGCATGCACTGCAGGCAAGTAATCTTCATTGAGAGATGTATTACGGGTGAATGAAAACATTTTATGAAAATTTTATTTTAAGAAAGCTTTATCTGTGCAGCCATATCCACGTTTTAGGTGAAGCCTCGCTCAACACTAGCCAACACAAGCCTCACGTATCAATATACCGTCCTTCCCATGATGGCACAGCGCCCATTAGGAAAGTCACTTAAACGGTGGCGCCAGATTTCCCTCTAGGTAATACTGTGAGAAACTCTATTACTACCATATTTACTCGATTGTAACGCGAGGGGTGACTTTTCATTGCGTCCATCAATAAAAAAATAAAACCGCAATTGTAACGCGAGGGGTGACTTTTTGTTGCGTCCAGCAAAAAAAAAAATGAAGAAAATCACTAAAGTAACGCGAGACCACCGGATGCATGAAAAAGTTGCAATTTCGGGTGAAGCATCAATTGCTATAGCAAATTAGTAGAGAGCCATACGGAGTAAGGATAGTAGTTTTATCAGCTGCATAAAATTGGACACATTCGCTTACTAACTATTAACAAGCATGGTGTCAGCGCGCACAAGCAATCATGAATAGATCACACTTGATGACCACAGATAACCACTGTCAAAATGCTGGCTTGAGCAAGCGTGGCGACAGCAGCGAGCGAAGGTTTGTGCGGTCTAACCATTCAACGGAAACTGAGCGGCGAAAGCACAGCGCATACAAAGGTTAAAGCCGTGTGGAGATCACTTTCAAAATACCATTCGCGTGACAGCCCGCAGCCGCGCAAAGTACAGTACAAGTACGCAGAGTGGAAGCCGCACCCCCTCTCTTCCACGTCCCTCGCGTGCTTTAACTCGCGCATTTCACTAGTTGATTAGAATTGAGTGCATCATTGCACTTTTTAGACAACTTGAATTTCGGTATTCAATTGTAATGTGAGGATCGACTTCAAGTAGCAAAAATCTGGAAAAAAACTCACGTTACAATCGAGTAAATACTTGGTAACACCGAAAAAAATAAAACAGCAGTAGTTGCTCCTGTGGTTGGCTTTTGAAACAGCCTTTTTTATGGCTAATTGCTATTACTTGTCACTGTGATTGACACTCTGATTGGTATTAGCTGTTATGGCAACCTTATGCATAGCGTGAAACGAGGTGGAAAGACAACTTTAGCAGTTAATGGCCCCACATACGTATATATATTGTAATGAAGAGTGGGTCCATATATATATATATATTTTTTTTTTTTTCAGGTTTTACACAAATGTATGTATGCAGTATAGTTAGTGAGCTTTTTTGGTTCACTTAAACATAGTTCAACTGTTTACTGGATAGACACGACTTCCACTAAAATTGCCTTTAGTTGCTATTTCCTTAGAGTCATCTGGTAGAGCACCTTTTGGTCCACTTTTGGAACAATAATAATACTGCTGATATTAAAAAATATGCCCATAACAGAATTCTTATTTGCTACTGCTAGTGCTTTACTACTGTTACAAGTGTTGAAGAATTGCTTAGGCAATTTCCACATTGATATCCAAAGCAACTTTGAAGGCTGTGTAAAATAGCTAGTTCTGTGCAGTGGCTTACAGACCTATTGAAAGCTGAAAGAATCTGTAACAGCTACTGCAGTAAAAACTGTTGTCAGAAGTGAGCCTTGCGTAGTAGCTACTGTGCGTCAACAAATATTTTCTGGCCATTCACACTGTAAAATGTACATTGGACTATCAGTGGAATCAAGGCACCCAATGTACTGCATATAAAATTCTTTTTTCTAAATACAAAAGTGTTGCAGCAATAATCATACCCATTTCAATAATGGCCTTCATGGCTTGACCCATGTAACCACCTTTGCATCCACTGTCTCCATGATCACAGTCAACAAGCTCTGCAATGAAACAAACAAAAATATAATCAAGAAAGAAACAATCATGAGATGACAGCTGTATGATGGAATTGGCAAGTTCGGTGTTCAAAATGCTGGAAAAAAAGATGGCAGAAGAGTGATAACACTGAAGCAGGGAGAAAGTCAGACAAAAAATAAGATATTTATTCATCAGTTTGCAACTTCTAGTGCACACCCATAATTTTTCAACAACAAAAAAAACCTCCAGCTTTAACCCTTCATGGTCATTTGTGGGGACACTACCGGCATTGAAAAATATTGCATCTGGTCAGATGTCGGAAAGTGCCTGACAAAGGGAAGCACTTATATTTTTTTCTTGCAGCACCTTTCCGCAGGAGTTTTTCAAGTACAGTGTAGACCGCTTATAACGTAAGTCACTGGAGTCGCGAATATCCGCACTATAACCAGTACCGCACTAAAATTAAAACAAGAATCTTATGGCCTGCACATATGTAAAACATGTGCAAAACTGAACCATAGTAATTCAATCACCAGTAATTAATGGTTTTCTAAGCGTTTGGAAAGACAATGCGGTGCTTTTTAAAAAGATCCGTCACACAGAGTGAAGCTTGACATCTTTTCTGTCAGTTTTACCTTCAGTTATTACGTTCTGTTGTGACAGAACAGAATGTAACTGATGGTCCACTAGACAAAATTTTATGCAATTTTCCATTTACTTTTCAAGTGTCACCATCACAGGGCTAAGCCTGCTTTGGAGCACACACTCAAAAGTTTCAGCGACAATTTTTCGCGAGATTGAAGGCAAAATTTAGGGGAAATTTAGCTACTCTTTTACCTCAGTTTAGCGACATGCGCCAAAAAAATATGGCAACCCTGGTAGCCAGATACGTGTTATGCTTCTCTGTGCATACACCTTCTCATCGCCACTCTTCCTTAAACATGCATGACACATCGCCTTCGTTCTCCTGACATCGCTGCGTGAATGCCTCACACTGTTTATCTGCCTGATTTGATGTTTACATTTTGGCACTGCTTGTTAGTGGTGTAGCGCATAAACGTAAGACTTGCATGAGGATAAAGCTGCGGTCTTTGTGGTGGATGAATATAAACATTGCATGAGATTACAGGTTGACTAAGATTAAAGTAAACAACGGTATGCATCGCCGTTAGTTGTATAGCATTTAATTAACTTTTTTACATAGATTCCAACATGTACATTGAATCTGCATAACTAAGTTACTGTCGAAATTTTGAAATATGAAACTTGAGGGGCATGCGCCTTACACGAGGGCAGGCCTTTGACGTACAAATACAGCAGACTTCCATTAATTTGACTTTGGTCAATTCGATCCCAACCGCACAGCCTTGCTAGCACCCACACATTTATATGGGCCAAAACGTTTCTTATTTAAATCCTGAAATTGACATTTACAGGATAACTTGGACTTGATTAGTCAGCATGCAAACACCTGCCAATACCAATGGCTGCAGTGTCTGTTTTCGCGTTGCTAAGGGACAGTAAATGCATCAGTCACATTACTTCTTGCCAAAAATATTGATTTACAGTCCGCCTTTGCCAGATTTGGAAGCGTAAACAGCAGCTCACAATGAATAATTATAGTTGAACCTCGATATAACAAAGTTGGTTAAATTGGCAATTTGTTTCGTTATATTGAAATTTGTTCGTATTGAAATTTGACCTTTTATGCAAATAAGTACAGTCACTGACGGATTTTTCTTAGACGGAAGGGGCAGCAAAATTTTCCGGGTTAAATCGGCAATTTGTTTCGTTATATTGAAATTTGTTCGTATTGAAATTCGGCCTTTTATGCAAATAAGTACAGTCACTGACGGATTTTTCTTAGACGGAAGGGGCCGCAAAATTTTCCAAATTATTAGGCAATCGAAAAATGCGAACTTTAATAAGAAAAAAAACTAATCTTGTTGAATGTGAGAGTCGGTGACGGAGGATACAGTTTCATGCCATGGCGCGATGTCACATCGGCGGTATGAATTAAGCCGCGCTTTCGCACCAACTCTGCCTCAGCAGCTGATAGTGTCATCCGCAGTGGGACGACGCTATCGTGAAGAGCGCCGGCAGCAGGGAGCGAATGCTTTATCTGCCTCTCGCTTCAAACTCTAGATTACACAACCTCCAGTACACTAAGGGCCCATTCACACTTGCGACTAGGTGAGGTCGCGCGACCAATTGCGACTGGCGACCAGAAAACTACTCAAGACGAACGATGTTCACACTCACAAATGCAGCCAACGAGTCGCTAAACCGAAATGTATCACGATATGCCGTTCACGTCTGCTTGAAATGTCATCGCCACCTAAAATAAGCGTCAGCGTATACGGACGTCCTGTTCCTTCGCATCTGTTTGGTTAAGCTGTTCTGCGACTGCGGTCGCGCGACTGAAAAATCGAGCAGTGAGCGACTGGCCCGAAATGGTCGCATTTCGAGAAAAGTGACCATTTGCGACTACTTGCGACTGGTTACTTTGCGACCAACTTGGTCGCGCGACCTCACCTAGTCGCAAGTGTGAATGGGCCTTAAATGTGCTGGAAGACAGTGCATGTACATGCTGCCATGCTATTTCAGCACGGCCACTCTTTGCACACGTGGCACATTACCTCTAAAACAGGGTTCGCAGGCTGCGTATGCACTCAGCCATGCAGACAGCCGTACACAGCCAGGGTGGCGCTAGAAAAGCAGACGCGCACCAGCGTGCCCCCCACCCCCCTGCCTCGCGTGCACTTGAATGCCATTACTGCAAGCTTGTTCCCCTCACCCCTCCTTTCCGCTTGCTCACGCGGGAAGATAACATTTATCAAGCCACCATCCTTCTCCGTTTACGCAGGCACACTTTCGCACTACAGTACACTCTACCCAAAGAATACAGCATGCAAGACGCGATAGGATCTTATCACGCTTGCAACTTTATACTGAACATGACGCTGCTCTGCTTTGGCAGTCCCTTCAGGTCTTGAAATTTCAGAGGGGCATTTGCAAGCAGCCGTTAGTAATTCAACCATTTGACCATCCTGCAACCGCAGAAGTTTCCATTTATTGTCTCGGTATTCCTTTACGTCGGCAGCCAAATTTCAGTTGTACTTGAAGTCCTGTGTAAACATACTGAGTTATATTGAGATTCTTAATACATTGTGTTTCATGGACGAGAAGTTAAGAAAAGTTAAATACCTTGTTATATTGAGAATTTTGTTATATTGAAGTTCATTATATCGAGGTTTAACTATATAGGGCATGCTCCCCCCCCCCCCCCCCAAATTTGACCCGAAAGCTTCCAAAAGCAGCCATGTATTCAGGCGCTATCTCTGCGTCTTATTTTAATATGTCCTGTCAGATAACTAGATCAATTCCATCAGTCCTGTTGAGGTTGAACTAACAGAAGTCAACTGTATCTCATTAAACAAGCACACACACGCAAGCAAAATTAATGAGCCACATTGAACTGGGACACAATTCAGAGAAGGCCCTTTGAACTTTCTGATGGGATGGTACGATTCAAAGGCCTGGGTAAAATCTTACCCTGTTCCGACAGTGAGAGCAGTTTGTTGCGTGACAGGAACCACTGGCCTTCCACGTTTCCAGTCACCGAGAAAGCCCAGCAGGAGCCACATGCGCCCTGAATGTAAATGAAGAAAAATTGGCAATTTCATCCGAAGGGCGGAGCACAGAAAAAGACAGCAAGGCTGAGCGTTGCGCTTCTCTGATGGTTTCACAATACACAGAGGCGACACGTTGGCGCGAAGCAGCATACGAGGCAAGTGCTGCTGAATTCATGGATGGATGTTACGAGTGTTCCCTTTGAAACAGGGTGGCGATGGACACCCTCACGCTCATCACATTTACCTTTCTTCTGCACCTATTTTCGGTCTTTAAGACAACGGTTCGTGTTAACAAATCCTTGATTTTAAAGAAATCAATTGTCCTAAGATCTTTTCTTGATGTTCCATGCTTTCTCACCACCAATGCTTCAGCCGTCTATGATCTTTGCTACAGCTGTTCTTTACCGTGACTACAGCTGTTCTTATGATCGTTACAGCTGTTCTTTACTATCCCTAAACCCTTCACCTCGGGCAGGGTTACTATGCCCTTATTGACAACAGTGCCCTGACAGCTACCAGGTATCTCACAAGGCTGCTATGATGAGCTTACTCTGAAGTCCATGTTGTGATGACAGCAGCAATGATGCTGGCACTGACTGATAGCCTGTTGCATGGCTGTCTCCGACACTATTTTTGAGGACGTACAAAGACAGCTGATATTTGCATTTTATTCAGTAGTCAAACTTACGTTAGCATCAGGACTCACAGGGAAAGCTCTCAAAAATTACTTTTCTCTTTAGAGGTGGCAGGGTTGAAGCTCACTTTACGAAAACTTAGTCAAAGTGAAAATGTGCCCTGACGTGGACATTGTCGTGGTGATAATTATGATTCCCAAAGTTCCAAGGGACACTGATGGGGAATAAAGAAAATTTCTTTATGATAAAATTTTCAATCAACTGGTACTTGTTATGTGGGGATTAGACTGCAACAGAATACAGCGAGTATATGTACCGTTCTTTTAAATAACATCAGTAAGCTGCCATTCATAACTTGGAAGTGCTTGCCAAATTTCCCCTATGCTTTCCCTCACTTTGTTGTCTGTTTGTTTTATATGATTGCAACTAAGAAAAAAATTCAGCCCCTCAGTTCACCTTATTCTTTTCACACAAACCGATTTCCAATTTTCTGATGACTTCTGGGCCTCCTGTGACTACTGTCCCTGAGCACGCCTTAAAAATTTACGTACTAAATCAACTTCACCGTGCTTACCTGGTTCTTCACTTCCGTCACAGCTCCCTTGGTTCTCCAGTCGAAGAGATCCGGCAGTGGTTCGTTCACAGGTCCAACTTTGATTGGCTTGACCTCTGCTTTGTGCTCGGCAAGATCCTTTTTCAAGCCAAGGTAGTGGCGCTCAAACTCGCTCGCTGCAGTACAAATGTCTCGCATTCAGAACTTCCACTTGCAAACCCAGCAGAAGCTGCCCAGGTGTACAGCACCAAGCAGAGAAAAAGACGACAACAGACAACACGAGTAGTACCACGAGACAAACACGAGACACGGCTGCATGTGTGGTTCTACAGTGCAGTCCACTGTTAAAGGCAACACATTTAGTTTACGGTGCATGCAAATTTTTCCCTCTGGCAAATGTACCATTGTACGGTTTGCAGCTGGTGACTTGTGGTTGGTGGTGCTGGCATCTTTTTATGCATCTATGCAGTTCAGTGAGATAGCTTCAAAATTATGAAGACAGGTTGATAATGGGTGTGTTCCAATACTTGCTATAGACGCCTAAAGAGAAAGCAAACTGAACAGCGACCATTTTGTTTTTCTCCTTTTTCGCTAATGATCACTTCTTCGTCACTGCTATGGGGAAACATGCCGAAGCACTGTACGCCAATCCTTCAGAAGAGAGTGAACACTGAGAAAGATTTTACCGCCATAAAGATATAATGACCAGGTACTAAAGGTAGGCAGGCAGGCAATGAACTTTATTTCAGGTACTAAAGGGGTAAAAAAAATTTCAGATGTCTTACGTGACAAGTCAGAGAACTCCGTGAGGCCGTAATGTGCAGTTCCCTCTTCGAGTCTGTTGAAAAGCGCAATTCTCTTCAAGTTGTTCTTGAAGATCATGAACCGAGCTTCATGCTCTGGAGACGAAAAGAAAAAGAAGAAGCAATGGGTGAGACACAGTCAGTCGTTCATAGACATTAAGAACATCATCATCACAAGTCTAATTTATGTCCACTGCAGGCCAAAGGCCTCTCCCAGAGATCTCCAATTACCCTTGTCAGGCGATTCCCCTTGCCTGGAAATTTTCTCATTTCATCACACCACCTACCTCCTGTTGCTTTCGACTGAGTTTCCCTTCCCAAATGGCATAGATACCAAGAATACCAAGTACCTCGAACAGACCATTGGTTATCTACTCTGCACATTTCACGACTTGTCCAGCTCCATTTCTTCCTAATACTACCCGTTACCCCATTTGCTCTCTAATTCAAAGCACTGTCTTCCCGTCTCTTTTGTTCCACAGCTTTCTGCGTGGTTCATAGCTTCTTTTTCAAGTTTCTTTATTACCCGCGAAGTTTCTGCCCCATATGTCAGTACCGGTAAAATGCAATGATTGTGCACTTTTATTTTCCAAAATAACAGTGCGAGTTGCTGACAGACCTGCCATATATGCTACAATCCATTTTTATTTTTCTGTAAATTTACAATTTCATTAATTATTACATGCCTTTTTTCTTCAGCTTCTCGAAATACCTTATGCTTTTCTGTGCTCGTTGTTACACACCAATTAACATGACGGTAATTAGGTGCACTTGCATATCATAACTAAGCAGTACCTCCAGCAAGATTTTTTTAAAAATGGGGACATCTTACAACTGTTACGGCTGTTTCAAAACAGCTAGCAGCAACCGGCGCCTGTCACGACTGTGTTATCACAGTTTCCTTGGCCGCTTTTATACAACATCTATACTGCAGGTGTATGGGCATAATATTTTTGACTCACTTTCTTGCGTTAAATGAGCGTTTTAGACCTCTAAATCCTACAAAAGCTACTGGCAAGTCTCAGGTTGCCTAAATAATTTAATACAATAGCTTTTCTACAGCCAGTTTCCATTTCATTTCCCAGGAGGTAACTGTGTTCTAACGTCACAACGCAAAAGGTGGTCCCATGAGAGCAGGACAACACGACGTTTCAGCACTCGCTCGCTCCTGCTCGCTCGGTGGCCTCTATGCTTCTACACGCTGTGAGGCCCGATGTAGCAGAATAACAGATGACCGAGCAAGCCGAAGGGAGTGTCAAACGCTCGCAATTTCCCGTGGCTACGCAACTACCTTCTGCATCCCGAGGTCATGGCACAGTCACTTCCAAGGAAATGAAACCGAAAGTGGCTGCAGAAAAGCTATTTTATTAAATTATTTTATTAAATTGGGGCATTCTGAGACTTGCCAATACTTTATCAATCGTTTTCAGGTTCCAGTCTAATGCAAAGTAAATTAAGAGCCGAAAACACCCATGTCAACACTCCTTTAAAGTATGAAATCAAGTTCCTTCCAACCTTCTTTGTCCTTGTACGTTTTGTTGTACGTGCGGGCGAAGACGCTGAAGAGGGACCTTTCTTGTGAAAGCTTCAGGTGTTTCGACAGGTAGGCGAAAGTTAGGTCCTGGAGAAAAAAAAAAAATAACCACATTCGTAGGTGCCCACCTAATAATGCACAATCGCAGTTGACCCACGTAAATTCAAATGCCAAGAATTCTGCACACAAATGCTTGTTTGAAATATCGGAAATGTTAACTATCTGAAGTTGAACACGATATGGATGAAAACAGTATTATACGAATACATAATTATAGAAACAGATATGCACACTTTTGTGTTCCTAAAACAAATTTACAACCCCAATCAGGTATATGAACGGACTGACAACCTGGTCACATTTCTAGATGTGGCGCCATCTCATAGTGGCAGCAGAGTATAAATCAGTCGATCCTTCTTATACAGAACACAAATATAACAAATTACCAGGTGTAAAGCAAGTCAAATGTTTCTCTATGATATGAGTGAATATCGGAATAATGACAGTATTTTCGTGTCAAATGTGACAATGTTATAACGAGCTTTGACTGTATCATTTGATAACTACTCATGCACCACGACTTCCTTCCAATCAAGTCATTTTGGCCATATTGCTATGCCATCAGAAGCACGAGAGCTTTAAATTAACTTATGGCCTTGTTAAAATTAGACGGTTCCAAAGTGCGCTGGGCAAGCCAAAATTTTGAGATTTGTATGAATTAAACAGAATATCGAATTATGTACAAATTATAACTACCACAAATTAACCAAATGAAGTGATTCAGAGGACAATTCTTGACTGCTGTATCTTTCACCGATCGATTCTGAGGATATCAATTACTGCAAGCTTCCGCAGGAAAATCCAGAGGGAGCAGATGTGATGAAACAAGGTTATGCACAGATGCACACTTGCCTTTGGAGGCATCTGTTTCCTAAACTATTGTGTGCTAGCCACATATATAAAAAAGCTGAAATCTTCTGCAGTGCGGGCAATACAAATCTGCAGCCTATCAATGTTTCATACTTGAAGGCAATTAATTCCAGCAGAAGAAGGTCTCATGCAATTGTAGAATACATAACCTTCATTGGTTGCCATGGATATCAATCAGAACAGCAAGCAGCAACATGATTGCTTACAAAAACTTATCACAAAACACAATAAAGTAATCACAAATTGCACTATGACATAGTTAAAAACATTAAGAATTGCAGTCATGATGTTGACTGTTTATTGAAGAATAATTAGCAGACTAGAGAAGTTGTGAAGAGCCATTATGCTATATATTGTAGTAAGAATGATCTGTGCCCCAGACAACAGAGACATTCATGAAGTTTTTCATAAAATATTCACACAATGGCAGCTAAGATTTTAGTTGCCATTATACACTGATCTGGTGTAATAGGTGGCGCTGCTAGGGCCACAAAATCAGGCTTTGAAAAATCAGTAGGCGACTGTATATTTGTACTTTCCCAAAATAAGTTTTGACCTAAGCTGGATGCAAATAAAGAATCATAAATTTAGTAGTGTCAATATGACAATCACAAACAAGCTCTAGAAACAGGGTATTTTATGATAAAATTGTAATAGTTGGCAGCTATGCAACACGCACCTTGGGATCTAGAACACCCGATATCCGTGTGACGATCGACATAGCCTGGAGTGAAAAAAAGCAGCAAATTTTACTTTGTCAGAGAAAACGCAGGGTCATTAAGCAATGCCTTCAATTACTAGCTACCAATTTCAGCGCAAGAACTGGCTCACTCGTGACAAATGTTACTTATAGGTGCAAGCACTAGAGTTTGGAATTTCACTTGCTTATTTATTTATGCCCTTACCACCAGCACCATTCAAGCATTACAGTAAGCGGAGGCGTCAGTTGCAC